>NC_135501.1:186245320-186426703 GCF_052857255.1 Amblyomma americanum | reverse complement strand
AATGGCGCAGTATCTGTTTCATATATCGTTGGACACCTGAACCGCGCCGTAAGGGTAGGGATAAAGGAGGGAGTGAAGGAAGAGGTGCTGTAGTGGAGGGCTCCGGAATAATTTCGACCACCTGGGGATCTTTAACGTGCACTGACATCGCACAGCACACGGGCGCCTTAGCGTTTTACCTCCATAAAAACGCAGACTCCGCGGTCGGGTTAGAAACTCAGGTGGCCAAAATTGTCCGGAGCCCTCCACAACGGCCTCCCTCATAGCTAGAGTCGCTTTGAGACGTTAAAGCTCACAAAACCAAACCAACATTCTTAATCTATTACTCCGATTTGATCTGAAATTTATGACGAACCGAGGGAAATAGATCTTCTAGAGATGACGAAATGGCCTCCATCGTGACGTCATTTGTTGATGTGACGCAAAACTCTTATGTCATGCCAGTTGGGAAACTCCGCTTCAAAACATGACGGCTAGTCCCAGCTGCTACCTCCCGGGAGCTTACGCATGGTGGCGCCATCTGGAAGCGGATAATGAAAGCTGTTGCCGGATACGTCATTGTCTTCTGAAAAGCGCTCTTTATTTCTTCTTTCATCTCATAACTTATCCCTTGGAGTGCTACATGTATCGAATTTTGTAAATGCATTTATTTCACTGATTTTGTGGCCATGCGGTTGTGCATTTATCAACAATTTCGAAGTTTGCAACAGTCTATGTTACTGGCCACAAGTGGCGCGCCAATCAGTATACACCCGAATTTTGACCACCTCTGACCGCCGTTATTGTGATGCCATGGTTCATGTATCAAGGGGGGCCTTTGTTAGCATCTCCCACGATGCCATTCTTTCTTGCCTCAGCTAAATTAACTGCGTATTTTTCAATACATTCGCACCTTCCTCACCGATCGCACAGCCGCCATTGGCCTTGGCGCTACCCGCTCCCAACCCTTGCCAACACCCAACAAAGGCACTCCTCAAGGCGCCGTAACCTCCGCATTCCTCTTCAACATCGCCATGACCACGTCATAGAAACTCCAGCAAATTTCCCACATCGGCTACATGCTGTACGCTGATGACATAACTATTTGCTCCACTCGGGGCTCCCCGCCTGGCAAGGAGACTGCTCTCCAAGCCGCAATCAACGAGATTGAATTCTTCACCTCCTGCACTGGCATGAGCTGCGCATGAGGTAAATATGAGGTCGTATGCATTCACGGCCGCAACTATACGACACCTCCATATACATGGTCGACCCATAGCCGAAAGTTCTCTCGTCCGCGTCCTCGGCTCATGGATCCAACATGATGGCAGCCCCAGTCCCATCAACATCACCGTCCCAGCCATCACCATCCTCCCACTACAGCTCTCAGCATCAGGGCATGCGGGAAGAGGACACCCTCCACTTGGTCAACGATCTTGTTCTTAGCCGCAGTCAATACTGCCCAAGTACCTAAACAATGTGGATGTCCTCCTCAGAACACTCATCAGCGCTCTCCGCCCTTGACCAGTACCGCCTCTCACAACACTATTCGACGCGTCGAGAGACTCTCCGCCTAAATCACTGCCTATACCCGCCACCTCACAAGCGCCTGTCTTCTGCGGCAGCCTTTGACCTCCATCGCGTAACAGACTCTAACATCGCCAAATTTACTCGACCCAATATTCTGTCACATGTGCATAGTGCGGGGACGTGCCTACTTTAACACATATTACTTAGATATGTCCATAAAAGGCCGCCCAACGGCAGTGGCAGCTATGCGGGTGACCAGTGACGCCCTGGAGACCCAGGAGGCGCTCATCACCATTGCCACTGATTCAGTCCGGACCTCTCGGGGCTTAGACTCAGGTCCCCATCTACCCGCTTCATTCACCTACTTCCGGATGTAATCAAAATTTGTTTCTTCTTCTATGACAAGTTCCACAACTGGTAGTATCAAAGAGCTCTAGATGCAACTTTCAAAATAAAGAATGATTTGACTTAGATACACGCTATATCGCGTTGAGCTCGTGTGCGCGCGCGCCGCAGGGACAGCGTTGTGTCCGGGCGTGGATTTCAACGGGACGTCTGGTCCAATGCGTTTCGCACGGCGCCATACCAAACAGCTTAAGTTTTGTGGGTTTATGGCGATCGGCGCCGTGACCCGTTCCCAGAAGTTCGGATGCCACCTCCGCGTCTCTTGTATAGACAAACCCGCTCCAAGTTACCGTTCGACCCTCGGTGGTCCTACTTGACCCTCCCCCGCGGCTGCGTCACGTGACATTGTGGGGGAAACCTAGAGAATATTTGCTCTATTCATACAGGGCACCAGCTGAATGTGTAAGCTCTTTGCTGTCATAGATCCGCAAAATAAAACCTTTTGTACAGCACGCTAGCCTGTTCTAAGTGCAATCAAGCCTTCCCTATGAGAAATCGCACTATAGTGTCCACTGCCAACGTGCACGCACCATAGGCCTATGTGCCATAAGACCCAACACAACACAACGCTGGCACTTCAATTAGGCAACGTGTGAAAAATGTTACAAGGCAATAGCGTGCTCTGTTTACTTTTGTCCGCAACTGCACATAAAGCTCTTTCGGAACTTCATATCTCCGTTTCCTTGGGCACGACACCCAAGCCGGAAAATGTCGTCGCCACCCCAGTCCGATGTCATCGCTACCACAGTCCGAACAGCAGTGTGACGTCACACGCACATTTTTTGCCCCAGAGACCAAACCGCTTAAGTTGAAAGCATGAGGTGGTCAATTTCTGGAAACGTCGGTGGTGAGAATGTTTTTTCGTTGTGATTCTCAGAATACACGAGGTACTAGTTTATTTTCTTCAATGATTGATTGACTGCCACTCTAAGCGTTGTGAGGCTCTCATAGGAAAACAAAGAGCAGCATAAAGGTCACAACATTCTTAAAAAAAACAACTTATGCAAACCCCAAAAAAGTACCAAATCCAAAGACCGCTCAATAAAAAATCGTTTGAAACAAAACACAACCATGGTACTTTGTTAACACTTTCCCATTTTTATGGAAATCTTCGAAAACAAATAAAAATTAATAAAATAAATACAACTAAAATATTTTCGCTAACGAGAAATCGTGGAAATGCATGTTCACCCTAGCTCCTTCTGTCCGCGCTGATTGCTTTAAGATTACTTCTTTTTTTTCAGAGCCATTAATGAGTGTAATTCCCTGCCTAACGGTGCTGCCCACTGTACGGCCGTTGAAGCCTCTGTAAAAAGTATTGACGATAATCTTCTTTCCAGAACTTGTGAGCTTGTTTTGCTTTCAAAGCATTCAGTGTTGTACATGTTTTTGTTACTGAGAGTGTACTGATTACAGCTATTATTGACTTTTCTTAGACATCAGCGCTGGATAACAGCAAGTATTTTTTTTATTATGGGTACCTGTATTCTGGTGTATTCTTTTTCTTTCACTTTCTTTTCTGCTTTCGCTCCTGTAAAACCTTTACATATGGCTGGCAGTATGAAATAAATAAATAAATAAATAAATAAATAAATAAATAAATAAATAAATAAATAAAACACTCAAGAACGGCCAGACATAATACTTCGCACCATAAACCAATCTCTCATTGAGATATGTTCTGAATAATAGCAGAGAATACGAAGAGAAAACAAGTATTCCATGCTTACGCCACCTAGACTCCAAAGCTCAAGACACGAATGAAACGGAGAGCTGTATATCCCCCCCCCCCCCCCCCCCCCTCCTTTTTGTCCGTTTTTCGTCGGACGTGACTTAGCACGCGTGCGTATTTGTCGTCTTGAATTTGTCCAATCGAATGTTTGCCGTCATGCAAATGCATCTCATCCGTGCTGGGCAGAAAGAAATACAGTGCAATGACAGCGCTTCAAAGTCGAGGGGCAAATTACCAGTGAGACAGTACTATGTGGTCATGAATCTCTAAAGGACGGAACTCCGCAGGCCGAGGCCCAAGCAACAAATGACAGCTGGACAACGGAATTGCAAGTACACGTGGAGTAGGTTGCGAAACCACTGCATCAGTTCAACGCATTTGGAGGGACGATCCCTTCCTTCCTTCCTTCCTTCCTTCCTTCCTTCCTTCCTTCCTTCCTTCCTTCCTTCCTTCCTTCCTTCCTTCCTTCGTTCCTTCTTTCCTTCCTTTCTTCCTTCCTTCCTTCCTTCCTTCCTTCCTTCATTCCTTTCTTCCTTCCTTCCTTCCTTCCTTCCTTCCTTCCTTCCTTCCTTCCTTCCTTCCTTCCTTCCTTCCTTTCTTTATTTTCTTTTCCCTTTCTTTCTTTCTTTCTTTCTTCCTTCATTCCTTTCTTTCTTTCTGTCATTCTTTCTTTTGTTTCTTTGTTTCTTTCCTTCTTTTTCTTTCTTTCTTCTTTCTTATCCCATTAATTTCTCTCTTCTTTCCATCCTGCCTTCATTCCTTCGTTATTCAACACCTTCCTTTCTAATTCATTTCTTTTTGTTCTTTTATTCCTTGCTTGCTTCCTTCGTTATTTGAGTCCTTCCGTGATTCCCCCCCTTTCTTACTTGTATTATTCCTTTTATTTTACCCTTCCCTTCCTTCATTTTTATTCCTTTCTCTCCTTTTTTTCTTTCGTTCATTTTTTTCTTTCCTTCCTATTTCCCGTCTTTCGTTTTTTATCTTCTTTCGTTCTTTCTTGGACAATTCTGACGTACTGAAACTGAGCAATAATTCCACGCGCTCGCGATGCCGTAGAGGTGCTGCAGGGCCCATGGAGCAAGGACGAAAATTTATTGGTTGAAAGCGCGGGTTTCTTGTGAGGCTGGCGTCTGACCTTCCCACCGCTTAACTGAGCGCTGCTAGTGGATTTTGAATGATTAATCGAAGCAGACAGAGATCAGTGGATCGTGAATTTTATTAAGCGAGCCATCGTACCATTTCTTGGCTTCTTTTTCAACAATAACTATAGTAAGCACTCTCCTTAGCTCAGAAGTCGTCTGCACAGTCGCAGTGTGTCGTAATAGTCAAGTCAAGTCAAATCTATTTTCTCTCCGAGATGAAGGAAGGGGGCGACAGAAAAAAAGCTGCACATGCGCAGCTCATGCGCAGCCCGGCCCCGAGCGAATCTCTCTCCAGTGTCGTTCAGGTGCGCCGCTCTCGAGAGTGAGCATTGAGTCCTGCAGTGTGATACAGGAGAGCGTGGTCAGCAATATCCCTCAAGAGAAAAGTGTGCAACACTTGTATCCTACCAGTGCTCACACATGGAGCAGAAACCTGGAGGTTAACGAAAAAGCTTGAGACTATTGAAGCGAAAAAGCTTCACCACGCTAGATAAAGCAGCCGTCGGGTAAGCAGCAAAACGACCTTGAACGACCTTCAGCCCAACCAAGGATAGCCGTGTGTGACCATATGTTTTACCAGTTATGGTGTCGAACCCTTCACCCGTGACCTTGAACCATGACCTTTAATTGACCTTTGACATTGGGTGACCTTCGGGTTGACCTTTTACCTTAAGAACATCCGAGCAATGTATGGAAAGGAAAAGGGCAAGGATATCAAAATCGAGACAAAGCTCGAAATCAGAGAAAGAAATGGCTTGGGCAGGGCATGTAATGCAAGGGCAAGATAAGCGATGGTCTCTTCGGATAACCGATTAGCTCGCGTAGGAGGACAAGCTTAGCAGGAGGGGCAGGGAGTCATGTGTACAGGTGAGGCCAGGAAGTTTGCAGGGAGACGATGGCCACGGATGATGGAAAGCGCTATAATTCAATGGCAAAAGCCTTTGTCTGGCAATGGGCTTAGCTGTGCTGGTGCTGATCATACCCAACAATTCTGGTCAAAAACATTTTTGAATGGGAAAGGTTTATGGGCTCCATTTTTTCATATATTGTAACATTTCACTATAACAATCAATGCACCCGCTGATCTCCCGTCGGCTGGCTTGAATTTTTTTGCTATTAACGTTTTTTCTATCTTCAAAAGCGTTCCTAATTGGTTTTCTATGGCAGTCTGAACTGTTCAATGGGAGAAATGGAAACACTATAAAAGCAAGATGTTTCTACATATCGGAAGAACAGACCGTTACCTTCAATGTTTATATACTAGTACCTTATAGTTTTCCAAAAATTTTTGTCCAAGAATGTTAGACTTGAATGATAAGAGGAAAAGACGAAGCTATTGGTACCACTAAAAAAAATGCCGCATTACAGCGGCTTGGGGCTGCTCCCTTGGTAATGGTTTCTTTTTTTTTTAGTTTTCCTGGAAGTTGTTGTTGTTGTCGTTACCCTCATACAATGGTTACTTCTTCTAATTTATGTTTTTTTTCTTTGTATTCTGGTTTCTAACCAGCCACGAGCACGCATGTTCGATACCGTGCCGAGAAAATTGTATTTTCATGACTGTAGAAATTCGCAGAAGCGCCAGAGATTTAAGGTCGCTTCAGTAAAGAGCACTAGCGTAGGGATCCCAAATGAATCCCCCGTAGTTGCTTGACGAGCTTTATTTAGCCGCGAATTAAGTTTGGCCCCTGTTACGTTCTCAGCGTACTATATTGAATTTAACAGTTTTTCCACAGTGCACCCGCACTACGGCGCCTCTCAAAGCTTTTAGACGCGAGTGGAAAAAGATTTTTTTTTTTTTTGCGCATCCGTTCAAATGTGTTGCTCGCTTCGGGAGAACAACCTGGACTGTGCCTACGTGAAACGGGTGAGGAAACACCGGAAAGCGAGCGGTGTAAGCTATGGTGAAAAACACAAAAAACACGGATTTCCTGAGAAAAACGGCAGCCGGCGACACAGGACGAACGACTAAGGACGAGCTAAAAATACACGTTCTAACTCAGCGGATATACATATATAGAGCTGGCCAATTAAACCGGCCGCGGCGGTCGAATTTCGATGAAAGCGAAATGCTAGAGGCCTGTCTATTGTGCGATATGTCAGTGCACCTTGAAGAACCCCAGGTGGTCGAAATTTGGTCGAAAATGGTCGAAATGTCTGCATCTTTTCTTTGTCCTGTCTCCTGCGTAGTTTTATATTTTCGGATTGCCTTACCAACTAGCCTCTCATCACACACTTCTAGAAATCATCCCTTCACTACGGCGTCCCTCATAGCCTAAGTTGCTTTGGGACGTTAAACCCCCCTAAACCATAAGCCAAACAATTAAACCGAGCACAGAACACGTGTAATTCCGGGCTAGATACCATATACCAGTGAACACGGCTTGTTCGATGAAACGTGGACTGCTGAAGAAAAAATGCATAAATCCTCGCCCCGGTAACTCAGCATATACATGACTGTTGAACAAAAGGTCGTCGGATCGATTCCTCGCTGCGACAGCCGAATTTCCATGGAGGCGGAATGCGAGAACGTCATGTCAGCGATTTCAAGGAACCCCATGAGAGCGGAATCATACCGGAGTCTTTTATAACGCATATGCAGCTTCGGAGCGTTAAATCCCGCCCACATTAACACATGATGCTACACCATAGGATGCCACGCCACGCCTTGTTATGCCATGTCATGCTGCGTCATATGCCGTGTCACGCCCACACCATGCCATGACATGCCATATCATACCATACGCCACCCTATCCTAAGACTGTAAACGAAAGCTCTGAATTTAAGTTCCCACCATGATGTCAAATATTACACTCGGAACAATGTAAAACAAGCTTCCATCTGAAATATGGAATATATTAAATTGTCTGAAAAGAGTGAGTCCCATACCTTTGCACTTCACGAAGGAATGTACTTAAGTGATAGCGACAGCTGTGCTGCACCTTTACTCTCCTGCCCCACTTGGAGTAACATAAGCGCAGGCCTGCACTTAAAAACACCCACCCATGAGCCCGCGGGACACGTCATGGTACAAAACCACGTTGATGACACTCTCCTCGGGCAATTGGTGAATGCGGTAATTTCATGTTACGACCTACTACGCGTACTAAGACGGCATTGACGACAGCGACAATATCGCTGTAATCTTGTAGGTACACCACTGAATGACCGGGTACCTCAGCATCGCTGGCCCTCAAGACAGCGGCGATAATCTTCGAAGCTGCCTTTCTACGCCGCCACGACCGGCACGGAGCGCTGACATCGACGGAGAGCTACAAATGCAGCGGAACTCGTCTGGCCGCCCTTATAAGAATGGTTTATAGACAGTCTATAGACTTCTTATAGACTCTATTGCCTTCCTATAGATATTTGTTTTTGTCGATTCATAGTCTTTGGACTGTCTATAGACAAAGTCTACAAAAAGTGTATGGCCACAAATTAATAGATTGTCTATAGACTGTCTAGAGAAACTGTATTGCCTATAGACTATTCTCTAGACTTCGTCTACAGAGAGTCTGAAAACTTTATAGACAGAAGTCTGTGGACAGTTTATAGACTGTCTAAAGAAGTTTTTGTAAGGGCGATCAGAATGGCAGCAGCTGCAGCGACGAGCGAAAAGCATCTCAACCCAAATTTTACTGTGATCTTGCAGGTTAGTTGAAATCAGATCCGCATATGCTCTAAGTGTAAATTTCTACAGCTGCTGCTGCTGCCGCCCTGGTGTGACAGTTTGTGACAATGCCCCCAAATTTGCATCGTTCCGTGTGTAGCAAGGAATGTAATATGTGTCAGATAGTACAGCAGACTGCGATGAGCGTGATTCCAGATATCATACTGGGAAATGCGCTGGAATTTCCGATGTCACGCTTAAGTAAAACGGAGATGAATATCGTAAGGCCTGGCGCTGCACCGCTTGCACACGCCCGAAAATGCGCATGCCGGCTATGCAACAAGTTGCAAGAAGAAAAACTCACCGGTGAAGCTAGCGTTGGTCTAATGATCTGGATGAAAGCAATTAGTGACTAACTCGAACGAGCTGCTGCCTCTTGAAGAAACGATTGACGGTATATCGAAGACGCATTGGAGCTTTTAAGCGACCGATATGATGATTTGCTTTCACGCACAGGGCGGAATGAGCTGGAGGTAAAATAATTGGAAATGAGTGTGGAAAAGATCGATACAGGAGGCGATGAAAAAACCAGCCGAACACGCCTCGCGCGTTAGACTGCAGTACATTCACGGGCTGTGCACTGCACATTGTCGTCTTCATCAACTTCCATCTGCGACGCGAACAGATCGGAGCTTAACCTGAGTCTAATACCGTCGTCAGACGTGTCGACGACCCAGCTAAACCATGAACCAACCAGGCTAAACACATGCTTTACCACATCTACTCGGTTTAACTACGTTAAAACCTTCCCACTTTTTGCGGCGATGCCGGGTGTTCGTGTCGATCATATATCCAGCAATGAGAAAGGCATTCTTCGGCGAGAAAGAGTTTATGAACTCTATTTTTTTATATATTGAACGATTTCACTATAACAACCAATATAACCGCAGATCTCCAGTTGGCAGGCTTGCATTTTTTTTTTGGTATTAACGTTTTTGCGTTCGTCAAAAACTTTCCGAATTAATTTTCTATGGCAGTCTGAATTGTTCGATGGAAAAAATTGAAAGAAATATTTTGCTACGCATTGAAAGAATGGATCATTGCCTTCAATACTTCCCTAATGTACTACCTTACAATTTTCCAATATTCAAAATTTTTGTCCAAGAATGTTGGACATGGAGCTTTCGTACTAAAACGATTGAGGTCACTGCGGTAGCCCGCATTGGAGGAATGCGAAAGCATTGACGCCTCCTCGTTTCTCTTTACCCGCCTTTTCCTCTCTTTGCTTCACTTGTCCCTTTTCCTCACATTTACTCAATTAAGCAGTGATGTAAATTAATCCAATTTCCCAATTACCACAATTAATTGTCTTAATCACGTTCCATCGATTGCCCATTTCGAGTTCTCAAACTTGGCGCCACGCTTCGTTTTCAAATTTGGCGCCACGCGTTGACTCCGCCCACACTTCCGGTTTTTCAAATTTGGCGCCACACGTTGCCCTGGCTCCGACCACTTTTTGGACATTTTTGGCTCTAATTAAATAATCGCTCTATGGACATAATTCTTTTTTCGACATCAACCTCGAATCATCCTCTTTCGATTACAACCATTGGTTTGGCGTTATCTCTTCTGCTGCGTTTTTATGGAGGAAAAACGCTGAGGCGCCCGTGTGCTGTGCGATGTCAGCGCACCTTAAAGATCCCCAGGTGGTCGAAATTGTTCCGGAGCCCTCCACTACGGCGCCCCTTTCTTCCTTTCTTTTTTCACTCCCTCCTTTATCCCTTCCCTTACGGCGCGGTTCAGGTGTCCAACGATATATATGAGACAGATACTGCGCCATTTCCTTTCCCGAAAAACCAATTACTACTACTACTATCTCTTCTAACTTCCTCACAACTGCTGCGGGCACGTTTTGAGGACACAACCTTGTGGACGCAGCCTTTCGCTTTAATAATTCCTCTAAGAATTTATCGTGCAATATCAGTAGCCTTTAGACTCGGAACACAGAAGCCGTTCTCGTGAGCGCGGGAGGAGGCGGTGCTTGCTGCTGTCGCGTATAGACGTGGTCGTTGCGGTGTCCTCGGGCGATGTTGCCAGCGGCTGCGGCGGAGGGGGAGGAGGAGGAGGAGCGCAGTTGTTGGCAAAGGACGTTTCCGCCAGAGTGACGCAGACGGAGGCACAGCCGCGAGCAACAGGCCGGCGCCAGCGGCGGCAGTTTTCCGCTCATCGACTTCTGCGAAAAGCGCCCCATCTCGCGCTTCGGCCGCCCACTGATCAGAGCGGAAACCCGGCGGCAAAGAGCAAACGTTTTCCCGCATTGTCGCTTTTTTATTCTTTAAACTTGCTCTCTTCGAACTGACCCGATGTGGGAAGAAGCGATCGTGACAAAACTAACCCAAGCAGCATAGAGCATCAACCCAGTATTGGAAATCAGCTGGCAATTACTGGTCCCAATAATTACCAACATTTACCAGTATATTTCTAATATAGGGCCAATAACCAGTCTTCCAGCACACATTCACAATAGTGGGCCGATGACCACTCTCTACCAACACATATCCAATATTGGGCTGATGACCACTCTCTACAACACATATCCAATATTGGGCCGATGTGCTGCTGTGGAAGCCGCGCAGGTTCGTGCATAGATGGTGACTGCGGCAGAGAATGTGTGCTATTATAAGAGACTGTGCGCTTAGCGGGGTAGATGCGGCATTGTTAATATCGAAGGGACGCTGCGGTGGAGCAGTTGCCGGCAGACAAAGCAAGGCTAACCCCACCTGTAGCATTCAACACCTCAACCTTAGTAGCGCTCTTAACAACCCAGTGGTATATAGTAAAGAGGCGCGAAGTTATTGCATGCCATTGTTCTTCGCGTTAAAGGTTCTTCGCTTTAAAGTTTGTATCCTTTAAACCTAAAAACAAAGTATTATTTTTAGAAGTAATGTTATCCAGCGTGCTGAGTCTGTGCGGTTCCTCGGAGTCATATTTAATGAAAAGTTGTGGAATGACCACATAAACGCTGTACGATTGAAAGTAGCATGCTCCATTGGCACCATCAATAAATTTAGGCCTATTCTTCCAATGTGGTTAAAAAAACAACTTTACTTTGCGCTTGTGCAATCTCATCTTCACTACTGCCTTCTAGTTTGGGGCAGCACATCGGGCAAAAGTTTCAAATCACTCTTTTTGTTACAAAAAAGAGCGATCAGAGTCATTGCAGATATTTCTTATCTAGAGACCACAGTTCCACATTGGGGCAGCTTAAAGATATTAAATATTTATAAACTAAATACACTGCGGCTTGCCAGTCATGCTCACCGCTTTCACACATCATGCACACTGAGCAACACCAAAAATACCAGCTAAGAGATTATTGTACCAGGCCGGCCCAGAATAAGAACAAATTATGGCTCTCAAACTACTATACCAGATAACAGTTCTTCTAAATTCTAACAAACATATAAAAGATCTCATCCATAAATACAGAAATGAGCGCTTATTTAGGAAAAAATAACAGAAAGGCTTTTAGTAGAACCCTCATAAACTTACAGTCGTGAAAATGTTCCTAATCAATGATGTAAATGACTACTTATTTTGTTTCATTTTTTTACGTGTCTGTGGTAATCTTGCCATTCTAATTCGTTCGTGTTAATTTATAGGTTACATGTTACGCTTACATGTTACATGTTATCCTGTGTTGCTGTGTCAGGTGCCCCAGGGGGGGACGGGCATCGTCAGGCTTAATATGCCTTTTGCCCTCCTCCTCAAGTATGTACACATGCTTGAAATAAAGTACTTACTTACTTGCTCCTACAAGCGCAATAATCACGAATATGAAGTCAGGAAAACCAGATAGCATAGTGGCTAATTAATTACGAGCCATTTTTTGCCGCCTCTTCATGTTTCGGATCATAGCCACAGCCCGGCTCCGGCGTCACGTCACATCCAGGCCGCTGCAGCCTCGGGGGGTCACGTGGGCTCGGAGACCCCTGACGCAACGAGAAGTTCGTCTTCTTGCGTCTCCGTCTTGCAGCACCTCCAACGCTCGCTATCCGGTAAACAGCTACCTCACGGTTTCGGCATCACCTATTGCTGATAAGAATTCTGGGAAGGTTAAAGGAATTAAAAATAAATAGTTCCAACCCTCAACGACGGACAAATGCTATGGTGGCACTGCGCTGTGGTCAGCACGCCTCGTCCCGTGCTGATAGGCGGACACAGTGTACATTGATGGTTTAGTTTGGTTTGGTATGGTTTAATTTTATGGGGGTATAATGTTCCAAGATTACTCAGGCAACGAGGGACGCCGTAGTGAAGGGCTCCGGAAATTTCGACCGCCTTCGGTTCTTTAATGTGGACTCACATCGCACAGTACACGGGCCTCTAGAATTTCGCCTTCATTGAAATTCGACCGCCACGGCTGGGATCGAACCAGCGTCTTTCGGGTCACCAGCCGAACACCATAACCACATAGCCACCGCGGCGGCTGCGGGGTAGATTAAGGAAATGTCGTTCCACTTAATGCGAGCTATTGAAACTTGCTATAAATATTGGCCCTATGCGTTGAAGAAAGGTGTATCCTTTCAAGTCTAAAATCTGTTGTTTCTACCCTTTTAAGTTCTGCTTCGGCTTGATAAAATCTAGACGCCATCATCACGCAGAATTTCAATCTAAATGAAGCATCGTAGGCAGTCTGGCGTTCGGCGACATAAGATGCGAGGACCATTCGATAATTTTCTCCAAGGACTCAATAATACATAGAAAAGGAACCAGCGAAAATAGACGCAAGACAAGAACAAAGGAGGCACACACCACAACGCTGGACTTACAACTGGTGTATTGCGATGAAAATCGCTCATTTTAAAGGAATTTCCTGCCTGCGCACCCACCCTACAGACAATACACTTCGCGCACCACATGATGACATGCCTACTATAACGATAAAAACTTGTACTCCTTTTCAGTGATAATCACAGACGGCTCGCTGACGCATTTCTGCTTATTCTTTCTGATCATGAATGCCTCCAATAGCTCACGCTCACGTTTAGATTTCCCCCGCCCGATAATGCTGGCAATGTGAAAACTAGGAGAACATTTGCAGTCCTTTACATGTACGGCTAGATTGCTGCCTGTGCCTGTGCCCAAAGTTGTGCGATGTTGCCTCAGGCGCTCATTTAAGCATGCTCCAGTTTGGCCTATGTAGATTTTCCCGCATGACAATGGGATTGAATACACCACGCCCACTGCGCATGTGGTGAACATAGTCTGGTGTTTCGTGTTGCAAACACCAGTTCTGCGCATGTCTGCAAAGGTTTGGGCGCACAAACCGGACAGTTTGCAAGGAGCAGAAAATGCCATAGTGACACCAAACTTCTGAGCCACTTTTTTCAGACCATGTGAAGTCTTGTGGAAGTAAGGCATGACTTCCAACTTTCTTGTTGGCACTTCTACTGGCCTGGCATCCTTTGAAGATAACTTCAGTTTTTTCCCCAAAGATTCCGCCACCGCCAGCAAAACCGAGGGAGGAAACCCAGAACATTGTAGCCGTTCAACCTGCTCCGCCAGACTTTGCTGCATCACATGAGGGCAACTCTTCTTTAAGGCATTCAAAAAACATAAGTTTGCAATGCTGCGCTTCACTAACTTTGAATGGGCCGAATCATACGGCAACAGTGCCTTCTTAGACCTGGGCGCATATTTCCAGCACACGTGTTGATTGGGTAAAAAAGTCAATTCTAAATCCAGGAACCTAATGGTCTTGCCAGAAGGAATCTCATGCGTAAAAACCAAGTTCTTAGAACAAGTGCTAAAAATATTTAAAATCTGGTCTGCCACAAGGGTGAACTGGTCAGTTTCGGTTAAGTTCAAAATTACTAAAAAATCGTCAACATATCTAAAAACCCTTACAACACGTGTGTCGTTTAGAGATCTTTGTAGCATCGAGTCAAACTTTGCTAAAAATATGTTGCACAGCACCGGCGCAACACAGGAGCCGATACAGATTCCATGCTTTTGCACGACATACTCATCTTCATGCTGTGCTATCGTAGAATTCAAGTACACTTTTAAAAGTTCGAGAAAGGACTCTAAAGTGATGCCACACTTATTCTGGAAGGAAATTGTCCCAGATCTTTCAATGAATTCGCGCACAGCAACAAAAAGTTCGTCATGGGGCACAGAATAAAACAAGTCCACAATGTCCACCGAGAAGGCTGCATTAGCGTCGGGGAAACCGCGATTGAGGCACTCCACCAGGCTCATCGAACCCTGCACAACAAAAGGATCCGCAGGCACCAGGCCCTCGAAGGAACACTTTAGGTAGTTTGAAATCACTTTTTGCCATGAACCTTCTTCCGTGACGATCGCCCTGAAAGGGTTGTCAGGCTTATGTGTCTTTGCTGTGAAGAACACACGCAGGGAGTCTTGCTGGCATTTACGAACTTGCTTCTCAATGCTGCCCAAATTCAACCTATTGAGAAGCCTTAAGGCCAACGCCTTGGCCTTGCGCGGTTTTACTTCTGCCTTTTTGAAGTTCTTTTCTATAGCTTCGGCCGCTTTCGTCTTAAAAAGGGAAGAGGGAAGCACCGCGAACCCACCTTCCTTGTCAGCTTGAAGGAGACTGAGGCCTTCTTGTTGGAAGTGGGCGACCAAAGGGCGCAGATCCCTGCTTGGTTGACGTCGGCCCGTCCAGGTTCTCATGAGACAGTCAACACCCTCTGAGACGCAACGAGCTTTCTCCTCAAAAGGGGCCTTGTCAGCCACTCTGTGAACCACTGCCAGAAGCTCGTGCTTGCGGGACCTTGGTTCAAGGGAGAACTTAGGTTCGCGCTTCAGGATGTCGTCGAAAACTGAGGGAAGAGTGGCTTCGCCCAGGTACGTGACAGCTGTACCAGTTGCTTTTTGTACCCTTTTCCTGGGCAGAAATCGCCGAAAGTCATTCCAGTAGGCTTCAGTGAGTAGTGAAGCGAGACGAAGATGCTCCCGAAGCCTACTTGCAGCCGCCCAAGGTTTTCCGGCTTGAAGGCACATAAGTCGCATCCATTCCCTCAAGTGTCGGACCTGTCGGTAGAGCTCCGATTTCAAGATTTTGCAAACACGCTTCCAGTGTCCTGTAGAAGGTTGCAGAGGTCCGAAAAGCTGGCAGACTTCTAATGGTGGGATTCCGCACTTCAGTCCATGTGACAGCGCTCGTGCCTTGCAAGTAGTGAGAACAATAGCGTTGACGCAGGAAGATAAACCATCAGTAGATGTACGAAGACACATAAAAGAGCCCGGTGTAGAAGAATAGTAGTTCAGTAGTGCAAACTGCTGGGCTAGTTGGTTCATATTGCATAGAAAAGGAACCAGCGAAAATAGACGCAAGACAAGAACAAAGGAGGCACACACCACAACGCTGGACTTACAACTGGTGTATTGCGATGAAAATCGCTCATTTTAAATCTAGCCGTACATGTAAAGGACTGCAAATGTTCTCCTAGTTTTCACATTGCCAGCATTATCGGGCGGGGGAAATCTAAACGTGAGCGTGAGCTATTGGAGGCATTCATGATCAGAAAGAATAAGCAGAAATGCGTCAGCGAGCCGTCTGTGATTATCACTGAAAAGGAGTACAAGTTTTTATCGTTATAGTAGGCATGTCATCATGTGGTGCGCGAAGTGTATTGTCTGTAGGGTGGGTGCGCAGGCAGGAAATTCCTTTAAAATGAGCGATTTTCATCGCAATACACCAGTTGTAAGTCCAGCGTTGTGGTGTGTGCCTCCTTTGTTCTTGTCTTGCGTCTATTTTCGCTGGTTCCTTTTCTATGCAATATGAACCAACTAGCCCAGCAGTTTGCACTACTGAACTCAATAATAATTTAAAAAAAACAGCCTACACACATCCAGTACAACTGACGCAAGGTGGACCTGTGTTCTTCCTGTGTTATCCGTACTGAGCGTTCGTCTGCATGCCAGAATCCGCTTGCTCTAACTCCGCCAAGTGCTCTTTCCCCACAGACGAGGTATTGCTACGTCACAAACCCCGGAGAGTTTCTGTGCCAGTAGTAGGCGGCACTGGGGAATAAGGAAGTAAAAAGAATGTAAGCTGTCTTCTTACGCACGCTGGCCAGCACTCGGCGCCCGACTGCAGCGCCACCAGCAGAGGCAGGCACGGGACTAAGCGCAGCCCGTCGGCATTTACAGTTTGCTTCCCCTGAAGCGTCCATTTCTTTACTTTTTCGCAAAATAAAATCTGTGAGTTAAGAAAGTTATCACCATCTTCACCAACATCATCAATGGAGTCGTGCCGACCGCAGTACGAAGACATCTAGCAATCGTCTGCAATTACATCTACACCCAGACACGATTTACCCTGTATGGGAGCAAAAATTGAGAGCAAGCCGTCCTCTAGAGCACCCCCCTTCAGGAGCAGGGTATTCTGCTCAAGCTTCCATCACAAATATACGGAATATATACAGTTGGTAGTAACGGAAACAAATTCCCTCTTCAAGACGTGCGAAGTTCTAGCAGTCACGAAGATTTTAACCGAGGTTTCAATCCCGGCAACTTGCTAACCTCAGGACCTCCGGAATCGCGTTTAAAAGCCTCCTCGCATTGCTAACTGCACCAATTTACTATGCTTTGCGGTGGGAATAGCAAGCATTCCGTATACTTAGTAATCGAAATCTACGCCGGGACTTGGACAGCGTATACCCTCCTGATAAGTTGGATTGCGCTAGAGCACACTATATTTCCCTTTTACTCCCATATAGGCTACAGTCTAAACACGAACACTCCAATATGGAAGTATGATGATGACTGAATTTTTATGGCGCAAGGGCATCTGTGGCCAAAGAGCGCCATGACAAGGTATTTTTCGGCTACACAAGGTGGGGTCAAATACCTATTTCCCCAAGCATTTCACCCTGAATAAGCCGAACACGAGGCCAGGGGAAGCTTGCACCCATTGTTTCGCCGGTGGGAACCCCGGAGGCACTGGGGAATATGGGAGTAAAGATGGCGTAAAACTGTCCTCCTATGCACTCCCTTTCGTGAAAGGGAGTTATTTTCATAAAAGGGATTGCGCTAGAGAACGGCTTACTCTATTTTTACTCCCTTCTGTTTACAGTGTAATTCTTGTTTAGAGAGTGACTTTGCGCCAGTCATGGCCGCATTATTAAAAAAAAATTCTTGAAAGGACACGGAGGACAAATAGAGGTTGGTCTGTATCGATGAGGTATCGCTTTATTATCACAAAGGGACCGCTCTCTACGGAAACGGTACCGTTATAAGTTAGAAAAGACCAAAAAGCAAAAAATAAAACAGGTGTCGCCATCGCTGGCCGATTTCGCAACTAAGCTGCATGCATCCGCATAATTTTTTTTTTACCGCATTCAGATTAGAGAGGCTACGCTACACCACCATTCACTTCAAAGTGGTTGCATGCCGTCCTTTTCAGTAAGGACTTCACGAGTTTTGAATCCAGTTATCTGTGAGATAAATGAGTCTTTCGGTGCCGTTAGGAACAGCCACGCAAATCAATTTTACTACCTAATAACTGAAAGAACTTATCCTCTGTGCATTTAAGCTTGTCACTCACTCTGACTCTCAGATGTCCACGTTCAAGTTTCCAAAGGGGTAAATAGTTATTAACACCCACCCTATAGCGCAGCTACAACCCTCACAGCTTTTGCAATATCTGCCGTTTAAGTATTCGGTATATTGATCCGCAGCACCATCGAGGGACTATCGTTTCCGGCGGCAGGGGTTGCTCAGTGGTAATGGCGTCGGGCTGCTGACCACCACGAGGTTGCGGGAGCGAGACCCGGCCGAGGAGGCCTTGCTTCGATGAAGGAGCAACGCAAAAATGCCCTTCAGCTGAAGCGATGCCAGTGCACGCTACAAAGCATTAGGCGTTCAAAATTATTAAGCGCCTTCCACTCCTCTTCTTCGATTCTTCTTTTTCACCCCTTCTTTCATCCTTTCTTTCACAGATGTCCACCTAGAGTGCGGCAGTTTCTGGCGCTTACTTTCTTCACAGAATACGCCTACATTTTTTTTTTCTAACAACAGGAGATGGCCCCCACCCCTTCCACTCTGCTCTCTTCGACTAACTCCCCCAAAATACATTCACTAACCTCATGCGTTAAACCACTTTCCGGAGTTTTGAGGGCTTTCATTAAGTTCTGTGTTAGCTCCGATGGTTGAAAAGGTTTGCGTTCCTTAACTAACAGGAAAAACACAGCGCAGAAATAAAACGGACCATCTCGAGGGCAGACGCTGTACCGGCCAGGTTTTGTAAGCGCGCACCGCTCAGCGAACGACCTCGGCAGGGCGCGCTGCGCTCTTCGTACAACGACGTCGACCAGCCGCGAGCCGTGCGCGCGGAAAATAAGTTGCGCCACCGTTGGGCTTGCGCAAGCACCACTCTCCCTTTCGCTCTTTACGCCTCCTCTCCATTTCAATACTTCGGTTCGCGCGGGGCATGTTGGGAAGAAACGATTCACCCATACACGGCGCGGAGCGCGCTCTATTTGAATGAGGAAAGCGCGCGTCCAAGCGCGTTCAGCAAGACGGCGAGCTCGTGAAGCTTGCCGTCCCATATAGCTCCCATATAGATTCGAGCCATTCTTTACAATAAAGATCGTTCATTCCATTTCCTTCGAACGACGATCCAAATGTTGTAAACAGCTGGCATAGAAAGAGCTCGGCTGACGCCTCCCACGAACATGGATTACCTGCTCTCTTTCGCCACAGGTGGCGCAGCGTGTGTTTGCCCCCGACTGGACGAGACCAGCACTGCGATTCGCGATGCTTTGTGATTTTAAAAGACAACCAAGGTGTGATCAGCTATAAGAACTAGAAATAAGTGAAGCGTAATTAGTGGGCAAGAGCGAGAAAATAGTTCGGCTACAGACTGAAAGAAACGGCATAATGTTTTAGAACAAGATATGCAACGAGAAGTACTTAGCTTCACTATGGCGTCTCTCATAGCCTGAGTCGCTTTGGGACGTTAAACACCCATAAACCGAACCAAACCAAACGTACTTAGCAGCAAGTCACAACTGGCACGGCCTCGATAACAAAGAGAAGTTGATAATTACCTATTTATAGATGTCGAATGGTTCCTGCCACAAACAATTGCATCTTTTTTTTTAGGTAACTTTAAAAATTTTGTTCGCCGACCAACCTTCCTGTACACAGCGCGTTCCTTTGACAAGTGTCAGCAAACATCCTGGGGAATTCCGCGTAACTTGTCGCGACAGACAACAGCCGCTGACGACTTGCAGCAGCAATCCGGTGATATTCGCAGCATGGTACGCACACTGCCGGCAGGGCAAGGAATATCGGAACCCGAAAGAAAAAATATCTAGCGAGCCTTGCATCGTCTAATAATTTCTCTCTAACGCAAGCTCCTTTCAGGCTCCTGTTTCCAATACGTCTGAAGAAACGGCGCCAAGGTATTCAAGCGCAACGCACGTGGCTACCAGGAGAATTGAGGCGCGGAATTCGACGCTTGAAAGTGTAGCGCCACTAGAACACACGCGTCTCAGTCTTGCGTTAATTGCTCTCCCCGTCTAAGGTGGAGGCCAGTAATTCTCTACACTAAGCCAGGATAGTTTTTTGTCTTTAGTTTCCAACCTCCTCTTTCCACACTTTGTTTTCGTTCAAAACTTATCCTTATTGAAGGGGAGGACAGTAACCGCTCGCTCTCCACGGTAGATGTACGCCGCCGCGGTTGCAACCGGCCAAACGAGCCTCCCCGCCATTAGAAGCGAAGGGAGCGCCCCAACGGAGAGGGTGCGCGCGCTGTGGAGGGAGGGAGAAACAAAACAAACCAATAAGGAGCAGACAATGAGCGAGTGGGACTGAGAGGCGGAGAGAGAGAGAGATGGAGTGGACGACAAGCGAATGAGGGAAAAAATATAACAAAGGGTGAAAGAGCGAGCGAGAGAGAGAGAAGTCGGTACGTGCATGTGGGCGAAGCAGCGGAACGAAACCGGCGTCCCTCATCCTCCTCCGATTTTACCCGCGCCTCGCTACGTCACAACGCTCGTCTGGCTTCACCTCGAGAGGGCGCCAGCGCGGCCCTTGCATCGCGCTCCACAGTCGCCATGGAAACACGCCGCGAAAATATGGCGCATGCGCAGTGATCAGCGATCCCGGTTCCTCCTCGTATCGTTCTCCTCGGCGGCGCTCTACAACTCTTCCCGCCAGTTTCGCGCCCCTCCACTTTTCCAGGAGAGGGGACGGCGGCGCGTTAGCGAGGCTATCGATCCTGCCGACGGCGGCGTAGCCGGCCAGGCGGGTGGTTCGACGCCGCGGCGCGGCCAAGTTTAAAAGCAGAAGCAGACCATCCTGTCTGCCGTGCGCCCTCTTCCTTCGGGCGCTCTCTCAACGCAACCCTCGCCTCCGCTTCTTTCTCTCCCTCCTCGCACCATTCCCACCAGCCACCCACACTATAACGTGAGCTGGCCCCCCTTGCTTCCAGCGAGCACACTTCCTTTTCGTCTTCTTTTTTCCTTCATTACGCGTCTGTGTGCGTAGTGCTTCGTCTTCCTCGCTTGTACTCTTCTAGCTGTACGCCTGTCCCGTTTTTGCTCTTCTTTCGCCCGTCCCTTATTCCTGCGCCGCTTCTCTCTATTAACTTTCCCTTCCCTTCGCACGCTATACACTCCTCGCCAGCGCCATCCCACACCCCCAGCTCGTTTCCATTTTCGTTCGGCGGCGGCGGCAGCGCGGAGGCGATATTCCCATCTTCTCCCTCTTGGAGTCCTTCGTTTTCGTCCTTCTTTCGTTCTTTCCTTTTTCTTCTTTCCCCTGTCCATCTCTCTTTCTCTTGAACAGCCATTTTCCTTCTCGCCTGGTTTTTTCGTCGGCTGTCCTCCTCTCAGAAAAGTTAGCGCACCGCCGTCCCGCTTTTATCCCTTGCCTCGTTTTTTTTTTCGTTTTTTTTTGTCCACGCCGAGGCTCGATTTCTTCCCACTGCGAGAGCGCCCGCGCGCGTCCTCCAGCCTGACGCGAATTCGGTGCAGTGCTTCGCTTGGCAAGGGAGTCCCGCATTACGAAGTCTCTGGGACAAAGCCGTCAGTCTCAAGCTAACATAGACTCAGGTAACGAACATAACCCTCTTCGAGTCGCATCCAGCCTAGAAATGACTCTCCAATGCGACTTGGGTGACAGATTTGAGGAGCTGTAGTGTCTCACCCCGCTGGTAGCCGGTTATAAGCGGCCTTTTTAGGGGCACTGCACGATATTAGTGCACAGCCGAGTGCAGCGTCGCCTCCCTCCGTCGACGTCCCCACGGCGTTTGGGAGCAAGAGGAGAGGATGGGGGAGAAAGAGGTTGGAGGAGAGATGCGGACGCTCCCTCCTCTCCTTTCTTCCCCAGGCTGGATTTAGTTTCGCTTTCGGCGCGGGCTCCCGAGATCATGACAGTGTTTCGTTATTAAAGCGCCGGCGCTAGCGGTTCCGCTGCCCCCGACAACAGTGTATATTATACGGCTGGGAGCGAATACGAGAGGTGGCTTGAAGGAGCAGGCTCGGGGAACTTGGCTCGTTCGCGAAACATCGTCATACCTTCTTGTGGAAGAAAAAATAAATATATTTGCTTTATGCTATTACAGGTCAACTTGACGCCACGTGCGACGAGCGGGCTAATCATACAGTGCACTGCTGATAACCTGTCACGTGGAAGTGCGGTTCCAAAATGAACTTGCCACTTCACTAGACGCGCAGGTTATCGCGCAGATCGGGTTGGGTTGCAGGGTCAGCTCTGAGGTCGCTGAGGTGTGCAGTTATTGTCGACTACACTTTTGCTATGGAAGAAGACATTTCCAAACGTATTCGTAACTAGGGAAGAAAATTCAGCGTCCTGTGTTAACAGGTATGTTCTTGGGGATATGGTGCTGGAACTACCAATAAACCATTACTTAGGCACACTGACTGACACTGTCGGCAAAGCACATGAGAGAGTTGACAAAACTACAGTATAGGTCGTATTTTGAAGCGATTTTTTCAGCTCCACCTATGAAACCAGCCTGGGAGAATGATAAATTGAACCTCGATAAATCGATGTAGAGGCCGAAAAGTTGGTAGATTTACGCGGAGTTTGAATTATAGTGCCTTTTTGATGCACCTGATGCTGGCGAGACTACACGAACAGTTAGGATAAATTGACAGTTCGAATTCAACAAGATTCGACTACTTACTAGCTCTGAGCCGTCGGTACGGAAAGGCAGTCGATATACCGGGTGTTTCAGGGAAGACTTTCAAAAATTTCTAAAATTGGCCTTTTGGGGTAAAAAAAATCGCTTTTGCGACATAGTATTACCAGTGTTGGCGGACACCGGAGAGCCGATGAATTGTCTTATGTAGTAAGTTGATTAACTAATTTCTGACAGCTAACTTTTTAACGATAACATACAGGCAACTGATTGCAATTTGATATTTATAGCCGCTCGTTAGTAATAGCCATATCAGTTTTTAGAATTACGAAAACGCGATTATCCTAGCCGTTGTGGTTCGACAAAATTTGGCTGCATCGTGCGAATATACGTGCGCTTTCGAAAGCTTCAGGCGAAGCAACCCCTCCAGTGCACGTAACTAGTCGAAAAAGCCAAATTTTGTCGAGCCACAGCGCCAAGTGTAATCGCGTTTTCGAAATTCTAAAAACTGCTATGGCTATTACTAACGACCGGCTACACATCTCTAATCGCAACTTGGAGCCTAACTCGTTAAAAAGTTAATTATCAAAAATCAGCTAACCAGCTGACTACTTAAGACGATTCACCGGCTTTCTGGTGTCCGCCAACACTGGTAATACTACGCCGCAAAAGGCATATTTTTACCCCAAAAAGCCTATTTTTGAAAGTGTTCGCTGAAACACCCGGTATACCAAAAGCAGAGGGGACACAAGAAAGAATTACCAGGAGAATCACTAGAGAATGCCTTTTTATATTTTGACAGAGCGTACCCGTAATACGCGTTTGCGCCCATCTGGGAGAATGAATACAAAAATTAGCTGTGGTTTAAACTTTGGTTAACGCTGGTGAGAAGGGAGAGCTTGCTTTGCATGGCGACGTTCACAAACGCCACACACACTGCCGAACGGACTGTCCGTGAAGCGTCGATGAAATGCACGTGTAGCCCAGTCAGACTCGCTGAGTCTGATGATCACAATGGCAGTCTTCCGGTGCTCTGTCTTGAAACCATCTCCGCGTCCAGCGCCGAAGTTGAAGCGTCGCTGGTTAGACGAGACGCTTCGAGATCACATGGCTGAATCAGCAGATGAAGTTAAAAGGTCAGGTGGCCTCTCGGCCAATCATCAATTTAATCTCCACTTGCCACGGTACGGAGGTTGCTCACAGTCCGGTGGGGCAGTTGCACGGTGGGCAGATTGTGATGACGTCAGTAGGTCACATGACACATGCCACGTGACATCAGGTGACTGCACTCACGCTGCCCTGTTGAAAGCCGAGCGTAATAAAGCTTTCGCTTAAAATTAATAATAATAATTGGTTTTGGGGGACAGGAAATGGCGCAGTATCTGTCTCATATATCATTGGACACCTGAACCACGCCGTAAGGGAAGGGATAAAGGAGAGAGTGAATGAAGAAAGGAAGAGAGAGGTGCCGTAGTGGAGGGCTCCGGAATAATTTCGACCAGCTGGGGATCTTTAACCTGCACTGACATCGCACAGCACACGGGCGCCTTGGCGTTTTTCCTCCATGAAAACGCAGCCGCCGCGGTCGGGTTCGAGCCCGGGAACTCCGGATCAGTAGCCGAGCGCTCTAACCACTGAGCCACCGCGGCGGGTACGCTCGCTTAAAATTAATAATAATAATAATTGGTTTTGGGGGGAAAGGAAATGGCGCAGTATCTGTCTCATATATCGTTGGACACCTGATTCACCGCGCCGTAAGGGAAGGGATAAAGGAGGGAGTGAAAGGACAAAGGAAGGAGAGGTGCCGTAGTGGAGGGCTCCGGAATAATTTCGACCTCCTGGGGATCTTCAACGTGCACTGACATCGCACAGCACACGGGCGCCTTAGCGTTTTTCCTCCATAAAAACGCAGCTTAAAATTGAAAACTGGATTTGGGGGCAAAGAAATGGAGGAGTATCTGTCTCGCATATCGGCGGACAGCTGAGTCGCGGAGTAAGGGAAGGGATAAAGGAGGGACTGAGAGAAGAGAGGAAGGAAATAGATGCCGTAGTGGAGGTCTCCGGAATAATTACGACCACCTGGGGATCTTTAGCGTGCACTAGTTCGCGCAGCACACGGGGGCGCCTTTGCGTTTCACAACTGCACGTGTTCTTGTGGAAAAAGTTTCGCGGGGATTCAAGCGCCGCGCGTGTAGCCGGGCCGTCTGCCGCTCTATCGATTCCCACGGACCGGCGGCAGACGAAGCACACCGCGCCAGCTCCCGGCGTGACCCATCTTCAGCGGACGGTGCTGTTCCGTAAGCTGTCCTTTACGCTGCGGGACACAAGTGAGCGCAGGCCGGAAGATGAGGGGGAAAGAAGCCGCTGACGTAACGCGCCTCGCGCCGAAAAAAAGAACAAGAGAAAGGAAATAGGAGAATGACGGGTTGCTCCGGGCAACCGCCTTGTTGCGGTGCAGAGAGGCACTAGAACGCCTTGCCCATACACTCTAATCTAAAAATGACTAGAAACGGTAGAGGGGTTACTCCCTTTTCGGGTCCAAACTGAGCTGCCACATACTCTAAGCTCAAAATAACCAGAAAGGGGAGAGGGATTACTCCCTTTTCGGGTCTATAAACTGAGCTGCCGCATACTCTAAGCTAAGAAGGACTAGAAAGGGTGGAGGGGTTACTCCCTTTTCGCGTCTAAACTGAGCTGCCACATACTCTAAGGTACGAAGGACTAGAAAGGGAAGAGGGGTTACTCCCTTTTCGGGTGTAAACTGAGTTGCCACATACTCTAAGGTACGAAGGACTAGAAAGGGCAGAGGGGTTACTCCCTTTTCGGGTCCAAACTCGGTTGCCACATACTCTAAGCTGAAATTAACTAGAAAGGGAAGAGGGATTACTCCCTTTTCGTGCCTATAAACTGAGCTGCCACATACTCTAAGCTAAAAAGGACTAGGAAGGGTAGAGGGGTTACTCCCTTTTCGGGCCTACACTGAGTTGCCACATACTCTAAGCTAAGAAGGACTAGAGAGGGAAGAGGGGTTACCCCCTTTTCGGGTCTGAACTGAGTTGCCACATACTCTAACAGAAAGGGTAGAGGGATCACTCCCTTTTCAAGTCTAAACTGAGTTTCCACAAACACTACTGATCCCATGGCCGCGGTACCGAATGCAGAACGTCAAAGCTGCTGAGTCACCGCATGAGTCACCGAAGACGAACTGCCAATGGACATCAGTCTCTCCGCTGACTAACCGTTCACATCGAGGTCTAAGCGCTGTTAAATGTGTGGTCCTTGTTTCGCCTGCCTCCTCCCCAACCGGTCCAGGTCGACGGGTCCCGTTTCGAAATGTTGCTGCTATGTCGCGAGGAGCTGAAAAGGAACGGGCTTCGAAGAGGACGTTGCAAGATATCTGTTTTAAATGTTTACATGAGTGCGCAAAGTATACGTGTGATTACGTGAGAGCATGTTAGACTGACCAGAACCAAGCACAAGCACTAGTGTCATCAGGCCGGTTAAAATAACGTCCATGGTCCTCGGGTTCACAGCTGGGGAATCTCGCTACTTTATCAGTGTCCGATCAAGGGGTCATTCGTGGTGTCTTGAGGGGGTGGGGAGGCACACACAGCACATTGGTGAGGGACTCTCTGCTAGTCAATAACCCCACCGACCAGCTGAGGCTGATCGACCGGTCGAAGCAAGTGGCGGTGGACAGAGGGTTCCTCGACCGCTGGGGGGCTCAGGGGCTCCAGGGGGTACTCCAAGCACTTTGAACCGCAGTCCTTTCTATAAAGTTTGTTTCTATTCCTCCACAGTAGGAGGCGTTACTGACACACCCTGGCTGCTGTTCCGGTAGGGATGGCGATCTTGCCGCACGTGCAGTGGGCAGAGGGAAGGCAGGTCCGGCTTGTACCGGTCTGGTCACTGACCAAGGTCGGCTGGAAGGAAGCATCACCACTTACAGAAAGGCCACCATCTTCGGGCTGCAGTGCCGGCGGAAAAGGAGCAGCTCCTACCATTGTCCGCTGATGTTCTTCACTACAGGCAAGAGATGCGGCTTATTTGTTACTACCGGCGTGATGCGACCGTCATGACCTCGCGTTGTTGTTTGCGCCGTCCAAAATTGCGCGCTGGCGAGATGGGGAAAGCACCCCTTCTTCCTCCTCGGAGTGAAGGCCCTATTTATACCACGCCGATGATGAACGCTTTGCCCAGACGAAGAACGGTTTTCTTGTCGAAACGTTGGCAAGCACCCTGAGGCTACCCCCCCCTCCCCCCCTGTTCACATCATCCAAGTAAGCTTGCTGGTAATGCTAAGACGAGATGTTTGTAAGCTGGCACACTGACTACAGCATCTGAAAATCACAAAATAAGAGGCGGTTAAACGCTCACTGAAAAAAAAAAAAGGCTGTAGAAAATCTACCAAGAAAACTTACTTACGCAGCTCAAACGCACGCTGACAAGTTCGAACATCTCGTTCGCGCATTCGCACCCTCGCACAAACGCACAGAAGAAGCACGCCAACACACACAAACACGCACATTTGCGTATGCTTGCTTTCCAAGAAATGCCGGAGGATTCCCGGGTCCGCGCTTCGGCTGTTTGTTGCGATCGAACAGAACGGGACCGAACAAATCGCCTGCCGACTTTCGAACAAAAAGGGGGCGCCACTCGCCACTCTGGTCGTAAAACGTAGGGATGGCCCTCACGGAAACAGGCATATACAAGTGAAAAGGGCGCTCGCTAACGAGGGATGAAAGCCACGGAAGCAAATAATTATAAATGAAACGGGTGCGCGCTGACAAAACGAACATTGCCAAGGTAAGCAAGCAGGTATAGGCTGTTAGATGGCCTTTAGTGCTTAAGCGTGCCTTAATTACGTGCCGTTTTCTTTGAGCAGTTTTAGTCGTTCGCTTCAAATGAACCAACTAGCCAGCCAGAACGTCCTACTTCAGTATACGCACAAAAATCGGCATTTATTGATGATAAGCTTCATTAACTATAATCAATGCCATGCAGAAATGACACCAGGCTTAGACTGAAGGCGTTACAGTCAGAAGTTTTCCCTGTAAATTGCGCAATCATCTGCGAATAAATAAATACTAGAGGTCGCACACAACCGTAAGACAAGTAAATCTGCTCTGCGCGGCTTTTTGCCTCAAATCCGCCCATGGTTCACTGTGCATTGTTATGGGAAATAAATATTGCATTTTAGAGTAATTCTTGTTGGGCTTGTTGGTGCGTGGTTGTTCTTAAGACGAGTTGCGCACACGGTAAGACAGGCACATGAAGAAAACAGAAATACGGAAAGAGCGCAAACTATCAACTGACTTTTATTAACAGCACGCTGCTTATATAGGCAGTTTGCACACGTGCCTGAAGAAACGGGAACATGAGTGAAGGATGTTAGACGGCGAACACGTCTTCTGCCAAACACATCAAGAAAGACCCGAGCAGAAGTGTCGCCTCCTTCTTCAAGCAAAACAATCTGCGGTTGCTACAGGCCGATAAGGCTGGAGGATTCGTCGTCTTACGAGATTTCAACGAAAAGGCGGGTCAGGCGATTGCTAAGAACTTTGTGCGCGTAAAACCCAGTGCTACAAGAGCAAGGCTGCCGTGCCGCACTATATGGGGGACTTCAGCTGTCACACGTACATACTTCCGGTGACTGAAAAACCGCGAAAAGCTCTCGACGGCAAGTAGCTGGCATGCAGGTTCGAAACAAACCCCCAAAAACATGGAGGAGCCCGAGGCAGCTGACCCCGGGTTAGGTTTTCGTGTCTCCGGTGGTCGGAACCCGTTGCGTTTGTGGGCGGTCGGGCATCCCGTGAGCGGGGCCGCACCATTGGGCAATCTTGACGCTCACTCCTGGCCAGGCAGGACAGTAATGGAGTCCAGATAAATGAAGGATCAGAGCAAAAACTCGCTGTCCCCATTCCCATCCCAATTCCCATAACCCGTTCATCCAACCCCTTCCGCTACGTCCCAGGGGAGATCAGGGCAGTCTCCCCGGGCCCGCTCCCCCGGCTGTGAGTCGCTATGTAGCTTTTTACCCCCCCCCCCCTTTTTTTTTCCATTTTTCCCACCTACGGGTGGCAAAAGTATATCATTGCCTTCGTGCCTTTATTGCCTTCGTGCCTTATTTATTTTGGATTAAGCCTGTTGTACGTCAGTGGTGCAGGCATCGGCTTATTATTTTTCATTCTTTCTAGGTTGCCCCAATCCAACAAATGTCTAGGCCACGGTGGTCTAGGCTTGCTAGTTCGAAAATTGCTTGTAAAAGGAAAGCACTGTCGGTTTTTTTCGCCGCAAAAACTCACAAGGACTCAGATGCCGTTTAGGACGATTGTCAGTGAAAAGGGTTCGTGGCAGTTTTTAATTAGCCAGAATCTGCTGAAACACCTGTGTTGCGTTGTATTGTGTTGCGTTGTGTTGCGTTGTATTGCGTTGTGTTGCGTTGTGTTGCGTTGCGTTGCGTTGCGTTGCGTTGTGTTGCGTTGTATTGTACTGTATTGTATTGTATTGTATTGTAAGTCATTTTTTTAGTGACGTTGCCTCTTCTTAACCGCCGTTCCCAGACTTCTCTACTTGCGACAGATAAATAAAAAATTGAATCCTGAAGTGCTCTGCGGGGATGTGCTAAAACGTTCCTCCACCTTGGATGCCTTCGACCGCGAAAGCGGGATCGTGTGGCGTCCATTAGACCATTATGTTCGAAAGCTCGGAGAGGTGTGCTTTCCCTATAAACGCGCGCGTATCGGTTGTATGGTCCTACGTCGCCTCGCGAATGGCGTATGAGCTATCGATGGCGATTGTGCGAGGCTTACGAGAGACGCGAAACGCAAACTCCCCGTCAGCGGATTAAACGGCGGATGAAATCCCGACCGGGGCTGTGAAGAACGCGCCTGACTTGTTCATTGTCCTTCGAACGTTAGGCGTAGCTTAAGCCCATTCACACGCCAGTTCACACGAAAACAGAATGGAGAACCATTCGGGTGCCAGTGGCCGAACATTTTGAAGCGAAAAGCTTCACTACTCTAGGTAAAGCAGTCGTCGCGTAGGCCGGAGAATGACCTTGAACGACCTTCAGCCCAACCGCGTTAGCCGTGTATGATCATATGTGGCACAGTTATGGTGTCGAACTCTTGACCATTGACATTGACACATGACCTTTAGTTGACCTATAACATTTGGCATTGGGTGATCTTTGAGGTGACCCATGACCTTTAGAACATCCGATGGGGTGATGTGAAGCCTCGTGATGACATCCGGTGGGGGTGTCGTAAGACCATATGATACCACGTCATAGCCACGTGGTCGTGTGGGTATATATGCAACCTTTGTCCGTAAAGTTTCGAGACTGATTTATTTTCTTCTCTAGAAATGATTCCCTAAAACAAATGTTGGTGCGTATGTGTAGCGCCATCCTTTCGGGCTAACCTGAGCTATTTATGTTAATTGCTGTGGCAGCCGCTAGATGGTACTACATGTAAAAAATACGTTGACACTAGTCATCTGCGCATTCTACTGTGAGTGAATGTAGAGAGATGGACTTCCACCTCGAACAGCATGTAAACATAAAATTCTTTGTGAAGCTTGGCAAGACAGTCACACAGACGTATGAGCTCCTTCGTGACGCTTACGGCAACGAGACATTATCGCGGGCGCGAGTTTTCGAGTGGCACAAGAGGTTCGTTTCGGGGAGAACGTCGGTGGAAGACGACACAAGGCACTGGGGGCGCCCTTCAACCTCACGGAATGAAAACAACGCGGCTCGGATCAGGGAAATCGTACAGCAAGACCGCACCATTACAGTCCGCATGCTATCAGATGCTCTCGACATTAGTAAGACAACATGCCACCAAATTTTGCGTGAGAACTTAGGGAAACGAAAGCTGAATGCCAGACTTGTACCGCACTCCCTCACACAGGACCAGAAGGACACGCGGGCATCAGTAAGCGCTGATTTGCTCTCCGAGGCAGAGAAGGATGCTGCATTCATCGACAGAATCATTGCTGAAGACGAAACATGATGTTTTCAATACGATCCTCAAAGAAAAAGGCAGAGCGCCGAATGGCGGTCCACAAGCACTCCGGTGTTGAGAAAGGTGCGGCGACAGAAGACCAAAACAAAGACGATGCTCACAGTTTTTTTCGATGCCAGCTAGATGTATCATACACCACGAGTTCGTCCCACAAGGGCAGATGGTGAATCAGGAGTTTTATATCGCGTGCTCCAACACATGCGTGATGCACTGCGACGCCGTCGCCCTGACTTATGGGCATCTGGACAATGTAGCCTTCTCCACGATAACGCAAGGCCGCACACTGCTATCAGCGTGACAAAAATTCTCGCCAAGCACAGCATTACTGTACTTCCCCATCCGCCACACTCGCCTGACCTCTCCGCATGCGATTTTTCCCTGTTTCCTCGTGTGAAGAGAGCCCTAAAAGGTCGCTGGATGGGGAGCGTGGAGGCCATTCAAGACGCCACAACAAAGGAGCTGACAGCCCTGCCAAAAGAAGCGTTTTCCAACTGTTTCCAAGACCTCAAGAAGCGTTGGAAGCTGTGTAAAGATTGCGAGGGAGACTATTTGGAAGGGGTGTTGCACAAATGATTTCAACGCTAAACGCATTTTTTTTAATGGACTCAGTCTCGGAAATTTACGGACAAAGGTTGTAGAACGGCCGTCGCGAGTGTGTAGTGGAGCTGCCATGGACGAGCCCCAGACGCTTAGCAATTGCTTTTCGCTGAATTCCAGGGTTAGCCAAATTAATCCAGTACCAATTTTTTCCTGTATCCCTATGCTGTGTTTGTATGCCCTCTTAATAAGCTCCACTCTGAAAACGAGTACGCCTATAAGGGAGTAAAAAGGAAGTGAGTGTCTTTTACGAAAGGGAGTGTGCGCTAGAGGACAGTTTACTCCCTTTTTTATTACTTTCTGTTTAGAGTATAGTTTCGTTTTCTGCCTCGACCGATGAAGCGATTCGGTTGCCCCGAATTCATGACGGGTCGTCAGATACGGATGCCCTGTCCCACACACGGAATCAGCGATCGTCTTGCGTGAAGAATGTGAAAAAAAACCTGTCACGCCAATGACAGCCGTGAAAAGTCATTTGGCATTCGATGTTTCGTTTACTTTCAAGAGCAGTTGATTTCTCGCCGGGAGCATGCATCATTAAAGGGGCCATGACAGCCCATTTTCACGCATAGCCTGCTTATCGCCTTTAATTCCCAGCAGGTTAAATTACAATTCCCCCAATTTTCAGTTGATTCTGTGCGGTAAATATTTTTAAAACGATTTTTTTTCGTTTCTTTTGCGAACTGCTTGCTGGTCTGGCAACCTCTGATCGGTGACGTCACGAGCGCATACACGCCCCGCGTCGTCTGCTGCGATCTGTTGAGGTGCTTGCATGCACACCGTAGACAGCGGTCGCTCAAAAAGTTTTTTTCTTTTAGCCTAGCGAAATTCATTTTCCGTGTTATCCTTTGGGAAGCCTTCAACTCAGTACGCGAGCTGAGTGATCCTTGGGAAAGCGGACTTGCTCGTGGCGCCCACTTCCTGATTGTTGAGGAAACAGAAGTCCATGGACCCCCGCTTTATTATTTGCGCTTAGAAGCATGCTGTTCGTATGTTATGAGTGTGGTCTCTTTTGAGCAGTCAAGTACTCCCGTATGTGAAAAGCGGCACGTGCCGAGCATGCCTTGGCCGATGTGCGCCGTGAAAGCCACGGCGTTTTGTAGCTGGCTACCAATTTCTTGTCCGCTATTCATCGCTCGGTAATTAAACTCAAATTATCAAAAGGTGCACTACAATAACCTTGAGGCACGAAAGGAGCAGAGAAAAGTGCCGAGCGCAACGACTTCCGCGCTGCATGCACGCGTTTGTAAGTCGAACGTACATTTCCTTCGACTCACTGAACCTTTTTGCAGGAACCAAGCCGCTTGCAAAACCCTACGCGACTCGAATGCTTTCACTGTCCGCACCGATGAAGAGTCGCCGCCGTCTAAATGAGTGCTTAGAAATAATAGTACAGCATTTTGCTGTGCGTGCGCATTGTGCCCCAGGAGTGCGACGATTACAACTGCAGCCCGCGCTGAGGTTGTTTACATGGCTGTGCGCAAAGAGTACTGCTCGTTCGCGTGGCATAAAACGCCAGGTGTGTTATCCTTATCTTAAATATTACGTACTCTTGCTCATAAATTGCATTTTTACTCATTTACACACCATGATAACACTGCAATAAGCGCTGATGATGCTATATAACCTGCTTGGGAAACGCTTCGCGTAGGATACCGGCGCTTTCCGCTAATTGTATCTGCTTTCTCTTATGTCACCAAACTTTAATTTTAGATCGGTTTAGCTAAAAATACGTTCGGACATTACTATAATTAATGAAAACAACCAGATTTGTTGTGCACAGTCGACGCCGACGGCTGCTGCCGGCTGCCTTCTGCACATGCTATGCAGACCGGGTCACATATATCGGCACTTCCCCCTTATTGTACTCGCGTCCTGCGATGTAGGCAGTCGTCGCTTTGAGGGCACTGTAGCCAAAACTACGCACTACAGCTATTTTCAGGCGCTAAAACTTGCGAATTCGCTCTCTGCAATCGCGCACACGAATTTTGCGTACTCGCTAGGCCTCGTCACGAATGGGGCCGGCGGTCCACCGTCAACCGAAATTCTAGAATATAACAAAAGTTCCTTACTGATTAGTAAGAAAGTGTGAAGATATGAAATGCAGCCGCTCGTATCACTTTTTCCGATAAGGATAAAGTACACAAGCGCAGTTTTTCCGGCCGTCGCCTCACCGGACGTGAAGCTTTCGCTCGGCCGCACAAGCGCAGGCGACGGCGGCGAGCGGCACCGTCATGCGGCGTTTGCTGCCCGTGTCGCTTGCCTCGCCGATCGGTTCTATGCGCAGGCACCGAATGAAAGCACATCTTCGCTGGTGCACGCACATCGCGTATGTCGCCGTGGCTAACATGAGGTCCAATAAGTTTTAAAATTCTTGAGTTTATAGAATGTCATACCAAATAGTCCCCTACCACTCTCTTCTGGTTCCCAGTAAGCTGACTCTAATATTACTACGATACGCGATCGTTGGTCGTGCTGGCGTCGTCGTCGGTCTAGCGTGACAGACCAGTGCGTCAGCGACGGCATTTGCGTACCGATCAGCCGACCGACCGTCGATCGCCGTCGCATCGGCCTATAGTGTGACCGGACCCTGCCTATACCGAAGAAAAACTGCGTTACTGTTATTATCGCTTTGCGATACCAGTCATTCATATATAGGGGACGACTGCTACTTCGATCGCCCGCGAAAGTACAGGGGGGAATGAGACCTCGCTGCGCACATTGCAGCAGCGAGAGCAGACGACGTTGCTCCGTGCATGTGCTAGTGACGTCACAAGAGCTTTCAATATGGCGGTCGCTGCCGGTGGGAGGAGTCTCCCGGTCTCAATTTCTATCGTATTTTTTGGGAATGCAGCGCGTCCAGGGCAGCCAAATTTCGGAAATTGAATCATAAGCTCTTGCATTAGTTACTGAAGCAGAAAACTACAATATGAAGAACGGCCATGTCATGGCCCCTTTAAAGAAAGTCGCATAGACGGCGGCGCCACTTTTCCGTCAAGGTAATTAAAAAAAAAATCTTTACGAGGGAAATCATGTGGAAAATAGGGTGTCCATACACACTGTACAGAAAACGCATGAAAAAGGTCGAAGAACATACGGACTTCTTATGACGGCATTACGTCATATGGAAGTAATGAGGACATTATAAGGAAAAAATACGGAATGAACGAAGAAAGCATGTACACATCATATGAGCTCCCATAGTTACGTAAGTGGTGCCCATGTGAAACGTTTCAGTGGGAAGGCAACTGAAGTCGAACGGAAGTCTTTGGCTTATGGGTCATTCCATGCCAAATGTATACCAGATCTTGCGCTCGACTCCCTCCGATATTTTCGATGAAATTCGTGGCTCTTTACTGAACCGGCTAAAGTAATTACACTTAATAACTATGGCGAAAAACATTTTCTGGTGATGTGACAGCCCTTCGAAATTCTCACAGTGCAAAAGTTGGCCTCACTAAAAAATTTACAAAAAATCAAATATTTTACTGTCGAGCTTGATATTTTTAATGGCAATGAATATGCATTGTGGGTTTTAATCGCACAGCCAAAAAATTTATAGCGCAGCGTTTTTGTGTTGCTTTATGTCATTATTTTTCCCAAAAAACACCGTTTTTGCATATTTTTTTACACTTTCGCGACATTGGCGAGCAATATGTTTCACCGCTTATTTATAATATGTACTGTACTATCTCATTAAATGGTCTAATGCATGATACAACGCAGTATACTTCAGAAAAAATAAAATGTCGAACTTTAAAAAAAATGTGCTGTGCAGCGTTTCTGGGCATAAATTTCGTGCAGAAACATTCCTGGTAATAATATAAATTTTAGCTGAGTTGATAGCTAGTTGCATTGAAATTTTGCTCAGCGTTTTTTATCGGAGCCTTTTTCATTTAAAGCGAGAAAAAAAATTTTTTTGAAGTTAAACGCTGCACCACGAGCATTTATTTGTTGCCCCGTACCGCCACTACACCGCAGAACACGGCCGTGGCGCCGCTCACATTCCTATGTTGGGTCAGCAGCAGCTGAGCACCATAGCCACTAAGCCAACACGGCGGCTAGTAGAAAGAGAAAAGATGTTGCGGCCTATATCTAGATCACTCAGTATCAGCACCTTAAAATATAGCTAGGGCAACTGGGCTTGTGTATTATCAAAGAGGGATTTCCATCATTGATTTTATCAAGCCTGATGGGGTACTTACTAGTGGGGTCATACTTTCTTGATAACGCGAGGCGACTGAATCTTGAAGTGGCAGCAACGGATGCTACAATCAAAAACGCGCTGTTCTGTAGCCAAGGCTCTTCGCTTCGTCCCGTGTGCCCGTTGTGCATCGCGAGGAGCATAGCCTCATGCAATTCCAGTTTAATGTAAGGTCTAAACTACGCTTATAACCGGAGGATAACTGAGATACGGTGGCTCACCTCCATGACGACTTTCAAAGGTCGCAGACTGACTTGCTTGCATAGGTTCTTGTGTTGTCTGCATAACCACTGTCGAAGTCACGAAGTAGCTGATGTCTAACGTGCAGCGCGCAGCCTACTAAAACCACCATGCTGCCGCTATCACCACACCGCCTTTGCGCTGCCCAGCGATCGGCACATGCAGGAGTGGTGACGATAGCATTTCGTTTCCCTACGTCATGCGTACTCAGCCGCTGCGACTAAGCCGTTCGCGTCACTAGTCATGGCGCCGTGGAATGATTTTGATTTTCCAGCCGGCCAACGCACAGGCTTCGTTGACTGCACAGAGCCCCCTGGAGCACTCTTATCTCTTTAATCTTTTCTGCAGCGCGCTTCCCAGGCAGCGTGTGACTCTCGGGAGCCGGCAAAAGCATGCCGATCAGTGCAGTGGCGGTACGGGGCAACCATTGGTCAAGGTGCAGTGCTAAACTTTTTTTTTGTTCTCGCTTAAAGCATGAAAAATTCCGATAAAAATCGGTGAGCAAAATTTCAGCGCAAGTAGCTATCAATTGAGCTACAATTTATATTTTTTTACCAGGAACGCCTCTGAACGAAAATTGTGTCCGAAAACGCTGGACAGCAAACTTTCTTTTTAAGTTCGACTTTTTACTTCTGAAATATACTGCGTTCTGTCATACCATAAACCATTTAGTGAGATCGTACATATTATAGAGAAGCGGCGAAACATGTGATGTTGCTCGCCAATGTCGCGAAAGAGTGTGAAAAATTGCAAAAACTGTGTTTTTTTGAGGAAAAATAATGAAATGAAGCAACACAAAAAATTAACGCTGAGAGCTTTTTTGCTGTGCGACTAAAAACACACTGCATATTCATTATCTCAAAAAAAAATTCATGTGCAAAAGTACAATACTTGATTTTTTGTAAATTTTTTTCTGACACCAACTTTTGCACTCTGAGAAATTCGAAGGACTGTCACATGACCAGAAAATTTTTTTCGCCATTGTTTTTAAGGGCGATTACTTTATCTGGTTCAATAAAGCGCCACAAATTTTATCGAGAACATCGAAGGTGGTCGAGCGATAAAATCTGGTACGTTTGGCATGGAATAACCCTTACGTACACTCAATGAGGTCCAGTGACGTCAAATGGACTTCGTTCATGGACGCGACAATTCCTTGACTTGTCATCTCCATAAGTCTGGGTTGTCGTCTATGGGGAACCTGCGCTGCCAAGGTGGCACTGCAGTTGTTCTATTCGGCGACTCAAAACTGATTTTGTCAGCCGCTTGGGCCGCTGCAAACGCGAGAACACATTCTGCGCGATTAGATACCCGCGTTTGGCTGACAGCATTCATTGCCTAGCTTCTCTCGGCGTAGCCCAGACAGCTGACGCACGGCACGTGCGCCTTCGACAGAGCGCGGAGGCTTGCGCCAATAAGCGCCTGAAGGTGGCGCGGAAAAGTACTTATAGTACTACCCAAAGCTGCTTGCTCTTCTCGCTATGCAGTGTGTTATGGCGCTGCAATCGGCACCGCAAACTTCAGCGCAAGTTCCCCATGACGTGTAAGTCGTCGAAGGCTCGTCGGCCAGTCCGAGGAGTTGAGAGCCGTACCGCCTGCGTCGTGAGGTGTTCCTCAAGCAGCTCATCCATCGTGTTGTGGACGCCCAGTCGTAAGAGCGGATGCCTTTTTGATGCAGACGATCTGCGAAACCGTCTGTTTTCTGTTCGATGGCAGTACACGCAAGACAAAACCAGTTCTTGGGCGAGTTGGTAGTGCTGTTGTTATTGATCACAGTACACTTAAGAAAGCTCCAAATATGGTCGCAATTAGTCGGATGACCTCCTCCGCTGTCACTGATAACCCATGCGCAACTTAGAGGTATTCATACCGTACCATACCTACCATACCATACCATACCATACCATACCATACCATACCATACCATATCATATCATATCATATCATATCATATCATATCATATCATACCATACCATACCTACCATACCATATCATTACCGTACCATACCATACAAGCAGCGCAACATTAGCGCACCTTGCCCTTTGAAAAAAAAAACGGTCGATTTGCGCAGTTAGGCTATATGCGAAATAGGTGCGCTCACACTGTGTGGCCATTGCAGTGCATTGCTTATCTTGGTTTTACATTCTTTGTCGCGGTTCTGCTTTGTTATTCATGATATTGCTGCGTGAATAACGTGGTATATGAAGTGCTTTCCATATGTCATGCGTGTCTGCATGGCATCAAACGAAGAACAGTAGCTACATGACACAGCGTTCTTTATAGTCGCAACGCTATGCGTCCATATCAGTCATGGATTCCATAGGCGTCATCGGCGTTGTTGTCGGCGGCGGCATTGTGAGAGGAAAAACCGGTAGTCTACCTGCCACCCAAGTCACGTGACTTTGTGGCGCCATCGCAACCTGTCCACCGTGGCAGGCGAAAGACACCTGTGGAATGCGTAGTAGTCCACAGGCTTCAGACAACGTTCGGCGAACTTGGTGAGTGGGGGCCTTTGTGCTCACGCGCAAAGAACGAACTGCGCCAGTACACGAGATAAAGAAGACAATCAGACAGTACAGATAATGTGTGTTTGTCTTCGTTCTCCAATCAGCAGGCACGTGTACAGCTCGGATGCAACTCTGGAGGCCAATAGCGGTTGCCACATGCAAAAAAAAAAAAAGCGTCCAGCCTAGAGCGACACACTTGGACATGCTTTACCAACTCCACCGCATGTCTGGCTGCACTGCAGAGAACCCTCTCTTCCAGGGTGATAATAATAATAATTGTTTTTGGAGGGAAAGGAAATGGCGCAGTATCTGTCTCATATATCGTTGGACACCTGAACCGCGCCGTAAGGGAAGGGATAAAGGAGGGAGTTAAAGAAGAAAGGAATAAAGAGGTGCCGTAGTGGAGGGCTCCGGAATAATTTCGACCACCTGGGGATCTTAAACGTGCACTGACATCGCACAGCACACGGGCGCCTTAGCGTTTCGCCTCCATAAAAACGCAGCCGCCGCGGTCGGGTTCGAACCCGGGAACTCCGGATCAGTAGTCGAGCACCCTAACCACTGAGCCACCGCGGCGGGTTTCCAGGGTGAACTAATAACTTCACTGCCAGCGGCACCGTGCTACTAAAGCGGTGCTGACTGCCGTAGGATTGCTTCGAGCAGGAAGAGGCCGCAGCGGCTGGCAATACTCGAGACCCCGATGCGTGTGGTGTACTTTAAAGGAAAATAATAATAATAAAAACGCCGTGGGCGTTGGTCGTCGGTGCGACGCGCACCCAGGCATACTACAGTCGGTGCCTCGTCGAGAGAAGGAAGCGGGGGAGGAGGGCTCGTCTACTAGGCGGTGGCCTCAATCGGGTCCGGTCCTGGCGGAGGGGGGGCGCCGTCCAGGGAAGCCGGATAGCCGGGCGGCTTCTTCCGCGTCTTCGTCGCGGAAGGCCACAGTCGTTGTTGTAGAAGGTAGCCCGCCGTCTCTCTCCCCCCACCCTCCCTCGGCAGCAAGCACGCGCCAACGAAGGCAGCGGAGCGGGGCGCCTACGACAGAGAGTCGCCGCCTGCTGCACTGCCGGCATTGGCATGCCTCACGCTTAGAAAACAAAACTGCATGTTGACTAACTGCATGCATATGCGGAAACATAGGCTGCACTACAGGCGACTCCAATATAAAATAAAACAGTCTGTTTGCACAAAAGAGTGGCCTACGTCGTTATTTCTGCATTAAAGTCGAAAATTTTTTGTGGTTATCGCACGTCTAAAGGAAAACCGACCTATTAGAGGAGGGGAAATGTACTTGTCGCTAATACTTAGAAGAACTGAGGATTGGGCGAGTTGTTTGTGATCCAATGCACTTAGAACCAGCGCTAAAAAACACACACACAGAGGACGAGACGCGCCTTCAGCGCCTTCGTATGTCTCGTCTCGTCCTCTGTGTGTGGGTTTTTTAGCGCTGGTTCTTAATGCGATGGCTAATACTTACAGAGTAACCATTGGTCACATAAACAAGCTCTGTTCCCTTTTACATTGGAGCTATCTGTACATGGAACTTTTCCCGGTGTAAAAGGCTTAAAACGCTGTAGCCGAAAACTATCGCGTTCACCTATGGCCGCTGCGCACAGTGCGCGTTAAAACGTTACCCAGGTGAGGCCGGGACATAAGGCCCACGTCGGCTGGGACAAAGGACAGCACCTGTGATCGAAGAAAATGAAAATGATTCGGACATTGTCAAAGGACTCACAGAGCACGACATTCGTGACATGACAACTGGAAGGAGGAGGATGCGGTAAACTTTATTGAAGAGGTTCTAGGCGCGGGGTGAGGTGACGTTCCCCTCCCCGCAGTGGGCTCCTCTTCAAGGCCGGACGCCAGGTGACCGACCGACGATGTCGTTCGGCGACCTCTTCGGCCCGCTCCGTGACTCGGAGTTGAACCTCCGGGTCCGAGCTGAACAGCGCGGCCTCCCACTGCGATTGGGTAGAGAGCTGCAGACTGTTCGGCGGCTTGTCTTGATTACATGAGAGTAGGATGTGTGGTGTGTCTGCCTCTACACGAGTATAGGATTTGTGGTGTGTCTGCCTCTACACGAGTATAGGATGTGTGGTGTGTCTGCCTCTACACGAGTATAGGATGTGTGGTGTGTCGTCCACAGAGAGAACAGACGGGGCTAAACTGCTCTGGCAACCGTTTGAAGTACATGCACGGATTAACGAAAGTGCCCTTTGAAGCTGCCGTCAAGTTACTGGTCGTGTTTGACTTAGAGGTCTATGCGGTTCTGGGAAGAATTAGGAGCAGGAAGTGGGCTTTTCAAACGGCACGCAACGCGCCGATCTGACTGTCGCTGGTCTAACTATAAGGACAAAGCTGATGCTAAGGAAGGCTGAACGTCTAGTCGACACCCGCCGAGGATGTAGCGGAAGTCATGAGCATTGCTGGGTATTGAGGGCGCGGCGTTAAGGACAACTGGAAACAGATATGCCGTGAGAATGCTCTGACCGGCCGGGAATCTAACCGAACTAAAGGTGAGTTCATTGAGTCGTTTTAAAGGAACACGGAGGACAAATTGAAATTGACCAGTGTGGATAGATAACCGCGTGCTGATGTCAAAGATGATAATTTCACTGAAGTAGGAACCTTTGTAAAGTATATAATAGGTCAAAAAACGACATACAGGTGCCGCTACTATCGTCCGTTTCCGGCAACAAGCTACGGGCGTATCATTCGGATCCCTGGGGCTGCTACCCTACAACACCTAGCGTGATTTCACCCCACCTTCCCTCCTCATTGTAACACCTGTGGCGTGTCCAGATCCACACTTTTTCACTATCTTTGGGAATGTCCTTACCCACAGGCAGTACCCCCCATCCCCAATCCCACACATTCTTCCTGGGAGGCTGCTTTACGGACCGATCAGCCCGCCGGCCAGAAATGGCTGGTGGATCGGGCCTTAAGTGAGGCACAAGCCTGTGGACTCCTGGACCAGTAGAAAACCACCATGGAAGATATTTTTCTTTCCTTTTTTCTAATAAAAGTTGTTTCCATCGATCCATCCTACAACGCCATTCAATTCAAAGCGGTGATCACGGAATCCTCGGTCTTGACGTCACAAGTTTAACCGCGGGCAGCGGGAAAATGTTTTAATCCACTTTTCTCAGCGATAATAGCGTCTTTTGCGGTAGAACAAGCATCAAAATAACTAGAAAGAGGCATGGAACTGATGTTTATTGAGAGCGATAATTTGAAGGAGAGAACACAGAGAGAGAAACTCTTTAATGAAAGACGGAGAGTTCAGGAGGACTTTTAGCAGCGCTCACATATGCTACTTTACGTTGGGGAGGTTTTTTTTTGGGGGGATAAAAGGACAGAAAGAGAATGGGCGCAATAAATAGAGAAGTAAAAAATTTGAAAATTAAAAACAATAAAAAGATTCGGTCCTCGAATTCGGGTGAATGTATACAGTTGAGCGAAACGCAGAAAGATTTTAAAGTTAGTGAAGAAGTCCAGTGTCCTCCAGATGGGCAGACTAAGAAACAAAACACGGGGACACCTTATTTATACGTGCTGGCTAGTGCGATAGCTCAGCAGCTGTTGGTACCTTTACAGGAAGTGACATCACTTCCCCGCTGGTGACGTCATCTTCCCTCCAGCCAATGAGAATGCTCCGGTCTGGTGACGTCACTTCAGTCCAGCAAATGGACGAATGTTATGACTGTCACTGTAAAAATGCTGAGCACGGCGAAGGCACAACAAAGGGGATGCAATAAGGTTTCAAAGTTTTACTGCGAAAGCGATATTTCACGAGGTAAAACCGGCTCACCGAGTTTGTGTGAAGCTTGACCTTGAGGTTGACCTTGGCCAAACCATAAACAAATAAATACTGCGGCGACTGGGATTCGAACCCGCGGCTGCGCGAAAAGATCAACTTTGCCGGCAGCTGCACGATAGCGCTATGCTATCGCCTCAGTTTTTTCTTTATTGCATGGAAATAGTGCCGAAAGGAAAAGTCAAAGCACGCTTACGCCACAAAACACCAGGACACCTTACCCCTGCATGAACCCTCCTTCCAAAACATCAAAAGTCTGGGAGGCACACACATGCATCCAGATAGGGGAGCCAGCTAGGCGGCTCTTGCAGGGCAGCATATATACTCCACGCACCAAAGCGCATTGTTCACGAAGCGAAGATTTCGACGGCCGTGGTGATTCGGCGTGGCGGCCCATCATGCGGTTCTTCCAGAGACTAAATAGTCCCAGCAACATAAATAGATCATACGGCACAACACAGTTTTTCTCCACAGGCAAAATAACGGATACTGTAGGGTGTGATGTCAATGTCCTTCTTAATTGTTCGTTGTAAAATGTCCCATAAGAATATACCTTCAAAGAACACAACAAAACAATGGTCAATTGTCCCTGGTGTATTGCGCAAGCGGTAATTCACCGTCCATGGCGCAAGCAGCTCCTTAGCACGAAGCCATGCCTTCACCGGCAGCTTGGATGTGTGCAGTTTAAAGAAGAATGTGTGAAGAATGTTACGCTATAGCCTCAGCCGATCACATCTCGTGTTAAACTGCAACACAATCTCGCGCTGTGCATTGCACATCGTCGTCTTCAACAACTTCCATCTGTCTCGTGAACACATCAGATGAGCTTCACCTCGATCAGAGTTTAACCTGAGTCTAATATCGTTGCCGACGTGCCGACAACCCAGCAAAGCAAAAACCACTCGTCAATCAGGTTAAACACATGCTCTGGCACGTATACATTCGGTTTAACTACGCTAAAACATTGCCATTCCTTTTTTAACGCGATAACATTAAGACTCCCGTTATGAGCAAAATCCGGCATCGCCAGCGTTTTGAGCGAAAAATCTCCGGTGAAGCAACGTAGGTCAGCCACCCAAGTCACGTGACCTTGTGGCGTCATCACAACGTACCCACCGGATTGTGAGCAAACTGACCACACTGGCAGGTGGCAGTCAAGTGAAAGATTGCTGAGGAGAGGTTGCTCGGGAATAGCAGCCTGGGTCGCACAAGGCCCACCGGTGGCAGCACCTCCCGTGGCAGTGCAGTGGCACATCGCTTAGCCGCTGCACCATTGCGTAATGAGTGAGTTGTATGAGGGCTCCCGGCGATCTATGACTGTAAAGTAGAGAATGACCAATTCCGTGTGTAAATATGGGCACCAGCACATTAACGCTATCGCGCCATACCCTATAAGGCGGAGCTTAAATGTCCCCTCTAATCTTTTTTTTTTTTTAAGGGAAGGGGGTGTATCTGTTACTGCAGCAATCTCTTGGGTGGACGGGGTTATTCCGACACGCCTACCTTTAGTTTCAATTTTTTTATTGGAACCTATTTTCTACGAGCTCCCTTCCGTCTGCACGCGGCAGTGGCAGCGACACAGTCATTTTCTCGTGGTGTGGACGGTCGCACGGACGGAGAAATGCATTTCTGCGTTAAAATTTACGCGCTAGCCTGTGACTCAAAATATGCACCAACGGACAATGCGGGCAGCAACACGATGAAACGACTCGCAAGCGTAACCTCTCCAATGTTTGGCCGGCGTCTCCGAGGTCCCTAGGCAGGCTGTCTAGGCACTTTAAGACTCCATAGTGGAAGCTTGACGCGTCGCGCGCCCCAGCCAGGGCGATTCCATTCTTTAAAGGGGAGGTCGGATGCCGTGCTGGCGCCATCTTTGAACCCGCGTCCTGCTCCGGCTACACGTGCTAGCTGCTGCGGTCGTTTCGCCGCTCCTTTGTTCGTTCGCACTGTACGCAATGCCTTTCTGCTGCGTACCGCATTGCATGAATCACTCCAGGAATGGCTGGAGGTTGTTCTGCTTCCCAAGAGACCCCGGAAGGAGACGTCTGTGGTCGGCGATGGTACAGCGGGAGAACTGGCAGCCGACGAAAGCATCGCGTGTGTGCAGCGTGAGTGTTTCGAGCTTTTAACGCGGTCGCATAAAGCCTGGACTCCATGTACGCGAAAACTCACGCGAACGCGAAGGCGACGGCGGCGGCGACGGCTGGCGTTCGCTCTGTCGCTTGTGGGCAACCTCCATGCAAGCGAAGGCGGCAGGCGACGCGAACCCGCGACGTGCGCAGCGGACTCCGTGCTTTGCGCACTCAAGCTTAGAAACACGCCCGTAACCTGTTCTCTCTCTTAAAATTTTGTGAGTGTGCCTCATAGTCAGGGCCAAAGGAATATTTCCTCTACGGCAGCGGTGTAGCGGCACTGGAGATAACCAACGGCGTGCTTGCGGAGACGAAGTCACATCACGGGTTCACGGGGGAGGTGTGCTTTCGTTCGGTGCCTGTGCACTCCGGCTTAGTAAAAACACTCCCATGAACTGTCACCGCAGTTTGATTGTAAGTGAGCAAACTATAATTTACCAGTGAGAATGCGCGCCGCGAGTGTTTCTGCACAGTTGGAGCGCCGCGGCACGGTGGATCGAGCGCCGGTACCCGCGGCTCGACACGCACCTCTCCCTGCAGTACGCCCGCTTGCGTAGCCCGCTCCAAATGCTGTTAGCCCTCCGCACCCAACAAGTAGATTGTTTTAATTATTTAAATCATGCGGGTCTGCCTCTCAGCTACAAAACCAAATATTTTATCGACGGTGGCGATGACCAAGACGACGGGCGGGTTTCGTGAGATGTGCCCGTGAGAAACCGTGGACAAACCGGAAACGGCTTTGGGGGGCTCTGGTTGGCCAGTCGCGTGGGGGACTTCCGGGCGACGAGCGAAATTTTCCGTGGGTGCAGATCCGAGCGACACGGCAAGCGACACATGCATTTTGCTTCGCGCGACGGCGTCGCTCGTCGCTTGCCGCCGTCGCCTTCGCGTTCGCGTGAGTTTTCGCGTACATGGAGTCCAGGCTTTAGAGTTGTCGCCACACCAAAATCGCGCCGAAAGCACGGAGTCAAGAAATTCAGTGATTGGTCGAGAGTGGTCACATGACATTGCGACGCCATCACAATCTGCCCACCGTTGTATGTGGCAATCTGACCACCATGTTGTGAACAACCTACCCACCATGGTTAGCGGCAATTAATGATTGGTCGAGAGCGGTCACGTGAACTTGTGACGTCATCACAACCTGCCCAACGGGTTGTGAGTAACCTAGTTCCTAGACAGCGACCTAGATAGCGTTATTAGAGTTCACGTCAAGAGCTATCGGTGCCGTTCGGTGCCACGAAGTTCCACGATTGGTTGAGAGAGGTGCGAGAGAGGTACGACATGCTCGAGTTGAACAAAGAATGTAAAAAAAAAAATCTGAAATCATAAAATGAAGTGATATATAGAAATGCCGGCACGTCACAGAATAGCTGATACCTGCTACTCCAGCTAGCAGTCCGAATATGGCGGTTTTGATGGACCGACTATTGCAACGAAACATAGGGAAACACACACAGATGTTGCAACCGAAGCTGCGAAAGATGTGAAATCTAATGCTACCGCATTGAACTCTTAAGGCGACTTAGGCGTCCCCATAGTTTTTTCTAACATTCCTTTAAACGTTCCGAACAAAGAAGTGCACATTCGGGCTTAGCATGAGTGGTTTTCGCGGACCGGTCTTTGCGTCCGCCCGGTGGGACTCAACAATTCATGTTCAAGAAAGCAGTTGTTTACCCACAAATACCTTTTGAAGCGAAAAGCTTCACTATACGGGTCAGAGCCGAGCTTCGCGTGAGCCGAACTGGTGAGTTATGCGCATGCGCGAAAACGAGTGACGTCACGCGCCGCGCAGGTGGTCGCTCCTCGCCGCTGCCGCAGCCGTCGCCTGACCTTTCGGCGCAGCCGCGCGCTACTGCACATGTGCGTCATGTGCATGCGCAAGGAGGCTACATAATGCGCTTGCCAGAGAATAGGCGTGCGCACTCGACATGGAAGGGAAGGAGAGTGCGGCTGCTGCTAGACTACGCAGAAAAGCTGAGAAACTAAATTCGTCCGATCCAGAAGTACTCGCTTGGGAGTTTGCAGCAGAACATCGAAAAAATGATAAAGCCAAAGCTAAACGTGCAGCCGAAACGCCTGCACAATGGGAAATATGCCTTGCTAAACGATGTCGGAAAGAAGCCGAAAAGCGTGTCTTGGCCGCATCTTCAGCCAACAGCAGCCAAGCGAGTGAGGAGGAGGAAACAAGAGAGTCAGAAGAGGAAAAGCCCAAGACTCGCCGTTACAAGCTTCTCGCTTGTATATCCAGGCTTAACCAGAGCTAACCCACTGCCTGATTTTTTTTTTCATAGATCTTTTCATTGGAAGACAATTCAGCTACGTTATGGAAAGTAGTCAGTATTTTAAAGGCGTTTCTTGAACTGTGCACTTTTATTGCACACGTCATGCACGTGACGCTGCGAACCTTTGTGCTATAGTCACCACTGCATGCGTCGGAAGGTTTGAGCCAAGAAAGCTCATTAGCTCCCACCTTTCCCCATCCATGCCAACAAAATCAGGAGTCCTGTTGCATTTAGGAACGTCTGATGTCCTTAACGATTTTAAACACAGTTAACATTAACTGCTCATTCAACGTGATTTAAGGGGATGAGAGAAAGCGAGAGTTTGATAACGCACTGGACAACACGAAGTTTATTTTAAGCGAGTGACTCCATTGGTGACTCTAGCTAAAAAAGGCGCCACCATTTTGGGGAGATGAGTACCTAGAGGATCCCCAGGGTTTCACGTGGCTGCATATTTACGAAGTATGAGGCGCTAGGGACCGCCGCATAAGTTTATGACTAATTTTGAACTTCACTTTCTTCGTAAAATGTACGAGCAAAGAGGCCTACAGTAGGATACAACCCAAAAACGAAGCCGCAAATTTCCCTTCAATATAGGCTCTGCAACCAACGGCGTCGAATGATTTTCATGACGTCACGATTAGGGGCGGGTCGATCTCGGAGGTGACAGCTGAAAGGGGGGGGTGTTATTTTAACTGTGCATTTCTTGGACTTTTTTGCTCGTGAATGGGGAGTTCAGCAGGGTTTTCCTATGTAAAATTTCTCGCTCGGGAATTTCTCGACCGCTCTTTCCTCTCCCTTAAATCCGCCATTAGCTGCGATTAATCCGATTATGCAGTTGTCAGTCCACTTTCATCTACCGCCCCAAGCCATCTCACAGGAGCAGGTCCGAAGGTATTAACCACGATGTCATGAGAATGCCTCCTTTGAGAGGCATTTGCCGCTTCTTTCTTGAATTGTATCCGACTGAGAGTGACCTAAAAAATCTAAAAAAGATAACCGCTGTGTTAAAGAAAAAAAAAGCAATGGGCACCATGCTAACAGTTCCCTCCACTGTTCTACAGCATGACAGGTGCTCGTGGTCATGACATTTAATTAATCACCGTGCAGGCTCACTTCGAAGAATGCAATTTCGAGCAGCACCGAGCCGATGGAGTGAAGAAACTGAAGCCGAACGCCTTCCCGACTCTCTTTCTATCCAGAAGTAAGTTGTCATATTCTTTAGCATTAACATTAGAGTGTTGATTTTATTTATTCTGTGACGGCGCTGGCATCGGAACAGCCTACTAAGCGCGTCAGGGGTTTGTGGCCCCACGGGATCACCAGCTAAGCGCTTTTCTGGATGCGGACCCTTGACGTCATGGCGCACTAGGTTGGCTTTACAATGCAAACCGAAAAACAGGTGGACGTTGCCGTCGCAAATGATGATATAATAAAATATTTTCTCAAACGCAAACGAGACAACAAACTGATGGCGTGACTATGGGGAACTTTCGCAGCAGTTTGCGGTGCCGATTGCAGCGCCATAACACACTGCCTAGCGAGAAGAGCAAGCAGTTTTGGGTAGTACTATTAGTGCTTTTCCGCGCCACCTTCAGGCGCTTATTGGCGTGAGCCTCCGCGCTCTGTCGAAGGCGCACGTGCCGTGCATCAGCTATCTGGGCCACGCCGAGAGAAGCTAGGCAATGAATGCTGTCAGCCAAACGCGGGTATCTAATCGCGCAGAATGGGCTCTCGCGTTTGCAGCGGCCCAAGCGGCTGACAGAAGCAGTTTTGAGTCCCCGAATGGAACAACTGCAGTGCCACCTTGGCAGCGCAAGTTCCTCATAGGGTCACTACCTGCAGTCGACCAAGAAACTAAACTGTGTGTCAGTATAGGTATATGCGACTAAATCCTGGGCAGGATAATGGCCTCTTCCGCAGATCTCTTCGCTATCCGAGGTGACTCAGTCCGCGTGGATTTCCTAGCCTGATTACTAATAATTGGTTTTGGGGGGAAAGGAAATGGCGCAGTATCTGTCTCATATATCGTTGGACACCTGAACCGCGCCGTAAGGGAAGGGTAAAGGAGGGAGTGAAAGAAGAAAGGAAGAGAGAGGTGCCGTAGTGGAGGGCTCCGGAATAATTTCGACCACCTGGGGATCTTTAACGTGCACTGACATCGCACAGCACACGGGCGCCTTTCGCATTTCGCCCCCATCGAAACGCGGCCGCCGCGGTCGGGAGCGGTCTGTGAATGCAAAATAGAGAATGACCAATTCCACGTATATGGGCATTGACCCACTAACGCTGTGACATTCCGTGTGTGCTACGAGGATCCACGTTCGACGGCGCGGCGTAGACGGAGACCCGTGACAGCGGCATCATCAATTACCCAGCCATGCTCTTTGAGTGACGACCAGAACAACCGGACCCGCCGCCGCCCCGGGGAAACAGGCTTTATCCTCCCCAATTTCCGGGCACATTCCAGGACAAGGGAGCTGTCAGCGGGCCAGAGCGCGCCGTACCACAGCTGACGCTATGCGCTACCGCGAAGACAACATTCTTTCCCTCCCCCCCTTTGTCGTGGGCTATCGCCGGGAAGGCACCCACAGCTTCCCAGAAGGGCCGTGACGGACACCTGTCAGACAGACAGGCAGTACTCGCCAAGAATGTGGAAAGACAGGCGCTAGTGAATTAGCTCCGAAGAGAGAGCCTGTGTATACTCTCACTTGAGAGAGAGTGGTGGCGTTTTTGTTGTTTATTTAGTTTGTATTGTTAACAGACTCTGGGGTCGAGGCTAAGCCCAACCCAAGGGGTGGTCCCCATCTCGCATGTTATTTTGGATTGGAGAATTGATGCTTTTGGCGGGCCACTGGAAATGACCGCCCTTAGTCCTTTGTTAATCAAGTGCTTAAAAGCGCATGTAAACGGATGCAGTTCAGTCTGAGCTGGGGCTCCATGCTTAGCATGTAATGTGATGCTACTTAGGCACTAACCTGCCCGGTCGATGAGTAATGTAGTGCAAAGTTTGTTCTTTTGTAAATTCAGTTCTGCTTTTTCCAGTTTAACTCTCTGCATATGTATGTTGTAAAATTATGCTCTGCTGTCATCATCTACAAGCTCGCCTCCTGTTCATCTTCCAAGCCGAACGACACTAGAGGAAGGGTTTGTGAACCATCCTCGAAGAAACGGACGACTATTGAAATTCTACTGCATAGAGCTGAGGACGACATCGTTCGCCAAGAGGGCCTTCAGCGCCGAAGCCCGACGGCGTGCAGCTTCTGCCAGCAACCGCTCGAGCCCAACTCCGGAGCCACTCCATCGCCCCCATGAAGTCGTCGGCACGTAAGCTCGGACGCCCCAGCCTCTGATGTATAACCTTAATCATGTGTAATTATTGAATATACCTGTTTGTTTAAACTGAGCCATACGGTGTCTCTTTGCCTCTCCGTCCCGTGTGGACCTGCGCATTATGGGGGTCATCACAACGCCATCGCGTCATAACCCTTGAGGCGGACAGTCCGATTTCGCCGATCCTTGACTGAAGCCTGCTCGACCTTGAAAACCGAGCCACAAACCAAACCGAAAGTGAAAACCGAAGTGCTACCGCACATAATTTGCATTTGGCCTAACCACGCTAAATCGTCCGCCATTTTTTTCTTTCTATCGCGATTTTTGTTGTTATTTTTGTGGTTTCGCTCATTTTTTGTTAACTACTGTTCGCTTCTCGTATCGATAATTTATGCGCGTACTCTCAAGGGTGCCGTAAATAAAATAAAATTATGATTAGGACAAACAGCAATGGGGCTGCAGAGTAGTCAGGAAGGCTGGAGGAACGCTGTAGAAGTGTATCCGATTAACACATCCATGTAGACCCTCCCAGACCATTAGTTATAACGAGGGGCACGCGTGATGAATGGCTCTGCCCGGGCCTCCTGGTTGCACGCGTCTCTGACTCAGTACAACGTAACTATGCTGCGAGCAGATAATACAAAACCAGGCCCACGCCCACTACTTCCTCATTAGTTTAAATTAAACATTCGTTCCTTGCTACCAGATTACCATACAGGGTGTGTCTCGTGCTTCAAGGCAAGGATTAAAAAAGAAAAAGCGATCCAAGGCTACATGTTAAAGGAAGGGATCGAATGAAGCTGGAAAGACACGCTGGCAGTCGTCTTGCCCAAGAAGGAGCACTCCTTACTCCCTCTTAATTTAATAAGTTATTTAAAAATAATTACCAATAATTTTAACCAATGGACATGACCTGCTAAGCGCTTAAAGAAGCCTCTCTTTCTTGGTCGCCTTTTAAAACAATTGCTAATAATAATAATAATATTATTAATAATAATAATAATTGGTTTTGGGGGAAAGGAAATGGCGCAGTATCTGTCTCATATATCGTTGGACACCTGAACCGCGCCGTAAGGGAAGGGATGAAGGAGGGAGTGAAAGAAGAAAGGAAGAATGAGGTGCCGTAGTGGAGGGCTCCGGAATAATTTCGACCACCTGGGGATCTTTAACGTGCACTGACATCGCACAGCACACGGGCGCCTTAGCGTTTTTCTTGACAATTGCTGACAAAATCGCCAGTACTGCACTCGCTTCTACCACCACTTAGTAAGACATACCAGAGTACGAAATTATTTTTTTGCTCGCCCCCGACAACAGATTCTTCCTTTAGGGTGGATGTTTGGGCATATTGGCACATGTCTTTGGGGCACACAAAAGAAGAAAAGAAAGAACAACATGGAGAACGAAGAAAGAGCAGGCAAACGCGAGGGCTATCACGAATAACGGTAATTTAGCTGCTAATTTAACTGATCTCTTCAGTTACCAAAAGGAAGAACATCCTTCTCCTGCAAAAGGCCGGCAACAACAACTCTGCTTGTTTCTCGCAGCGTACAGTAGTTCTTGTCATAAAAGATTGAAAATTGGTTCTTGAAGCGAAAAGCTTCACTACGCCAGCTTTTCGAGCCGTCAGCGGGGCCGCAAGTTTGTCCTTGAATGTAGCTAGAGATAAAACCATGCGCATAGCTGGTGGTAGTCAGGTTCGACACATGACGTCAGCTGCAGCAGCGACACCAGCGGCTGTTACACCAACTACCTCGACTTTGACCTTTGACTTTGACCTTCGGTCGAGCGAAAAGCGTCTGCCGGCATCGCATGCGCAGGTAATGAAAGTGGGTTCTTCATAAAACCTTGAAAGATTAATAACTGGACGCCCCACTCCAGTTGTAGCCAACGCAGTGCTGTGCGCGTGTGTTTTAATTCCTCCAACATGAACTAATCACGCGCACAACCTTTACACATTTCTTATTGTGTAAATAGTTTGTACATATTACTTCTCCCCCTATCCTCTCTTCCTGTACCCTCACCTCTTTCATTTCATTTCTCCATTCTGCCTGCTGTCCTTTATTTCCGCTGCCCCAGCTCAGGTGCTTCAGTATCGATGGTAGATGCCGGGGCTATCAAAAAATATTTTCCTTCCTTTTTACTATTATTTTAATAAAAAAAACACTACCACCACCACCATAAAATCCGCCGCGGTGGCTCAGTGGTTAGAGCCCTCGGCTACTGATCCGGAGTCCCCGGGCTCCAACCCGACCACGGCGGCCACGTTTCGATGGAGGCGAAACGCTAAGGGGCCCGTGTGCTGTGCGATGTCAGTGCACGTTAAATATTCCCAGGTGGTCGAAATTATTCCGGAGCCCTCCACAACGGTACCTAGCTCCTTCTTCCTTTCTTACTCCTTCCTTTATCCCTTCCCTTACGGCGTGGTTCTGGTGTCCGCCGATATGTGAGACAGATACTGTGCCAGTTCCTTTACCCAAAACACCAACCAATTTTAGATGCAGCTTTTCGCTTTCGAGCAGGGTTAACCAGAACTAAAGCACAAGCAATTTTTGACGAAAGGAAATGGCACAGTGTCACATATCTCGGTGGACACCCAAACCCCGCCGTAAGGGAAGGGATAAAGGAGTGAGTGAAAGAATAAAAGAAGAGGGGCCGTATTGGAGGTCTCCGGTATAATTTCGACCACCTGATGTTCTTTAACGGGCACTTCCCGGGTTCGAACCCGACCGCGGCGGCTGCGTTTTTATGGCGGCAAAACGCTAAGGCGCCCGTGTGCTGTGCGATGTCAGTGCACGTTAAAGATCCCCAGGTGGTCGAAATTATTCCGGAGCCCTCCACTACGGCACCTCTCTCTTCCTTTCTTCTTTCACTCCCTCCTTTACCCTTCCTTTACGGCGCGGTTCAGGTGTCCAGCGATTTATGAAACAGATACTGCGCCATTTCCTTTCCCCCTCAAAACCAATTATTATTATTATTATTATTATTATTAACGTGCACTGACATCGCACAGCACACGGGCGCCTTTTCGCGTTTCGCTTCGTTCGAAACGCTGCCGCCGCGGTAGGGTTCGAACCCGCCCTAACCACTGAGCCACCGCGGCGGATTTCTTGTTATACCGCAGGGCTTATTTACGTAGCACATCCTGTATAGTTAACACAAAGATTCCACGACTCTACATTCCGGAGCACACCTCTTTCTTGTTTCACTCCCACCTTCCCCCCCCCCCCCCCTCACGGCGCTGTTGAGGTATCCATCGAGGAGTGAGACCGTTAGCGTGCTTTTCAGTTTCTGAAAACCAATTTTCATTTTTTTGCCATGTTTCGACGAAGGCGACTGATCCGGAGTACCCGTGTTCGAACCCGATAGCGGCGGCCGCGTTTCGATGGAGGCGAAACGCTATGGCGCCCGTGTGCTGTGCGATTTCTGTGCACGTTAAAAATCCCCAGGTAGTCGAAACTATTCTTGAACCCTCCACTACGGCATCTCTTGCTCTCTATTTCTTCTTTCACTCCCACCGTCTTCCTTTCCCTCGCGGCGCGGTTCCTCAAAAAGCACCAATTAAACGCAAAAGGCGTACGTGCTGTACTAAATTATTTCGGAGCCGTCCACTACAGCAGATCTGTCTCTTTTTAACGCGACAGCGTTAAGGAGCTCGTGTCGCAGAAAAGCCGGTGTCGCCGGCGTCTTTGGCCGTGAGCGAAAAATTGCTGATGGCCTAGCTCAGTTAGGCCAGGATATACGTAGCGAAAGCGCGGAGACTTCTGCATCGGAAGAGTACATTCACTGTATGCGCCTTTATCCGTGGGTAAAGTGAGCCGTCGTGGCGGAGTGGTAGCGTCTCTGCCTCAAACGCCAAAGGCCTTGGCTCGGTTCCGAGCCTCAGCACAGGTTTTTTTTTTATTCAGTGAGTGCGGAGGGAGGGGGGGAGTCAGTGTCTCTCATAGAGGCCGCCACCGAATACATTGGTTATCTGTTAAGCGCGCAGGCTCTGTTAAGGCGCATTTATACTCCGGCGTAACGCGCGCTGCACGGCGACGTCACGTCGTCCAAAGCGAGACCCTCTATACTCCAACTGCGCCTGACCGCCGACGCGTTCGGCGGCTTCGGCGCACTCTGACCGCACTGGCGGTGACTTGGAGCACATATCTATTTCGCGCCGAGTGCGCCAGCCGCCGCGAGCCCGGCCACACCGGTTCGGCTCCGCGACGAGGCGCGCGTTGTGACGTCATGTGCCTCCTCGGAGCACCGCCACGGCGAAATCGCAAGTTCGCGGCCAGTAAAGCTTTCGCTTTAAAATGGCGCATCTCGGTGGACACCTGAACCGCGCCGTAATGGAAGGGATTTTGGTTCCCTTACGGCGCGGTACGGGTGTCCAGCGAGAATGGCAGGCGTCATTTCCTTTCCTTACAATCAATTTTCATTTCAATTTCCTTCTACGGCCCGTTTCGGGTGTCCACCGAGATAGGTGAGACAGGCGTTGTTAACTTAGAAGCCCACAGCGCCGATGGGTCGTTCCTCCCCCCCTCCCCCCCCCCCGCACCAGTTCCTGGGAGCGGTCATCCCTGTGGGAAATTGAGGAATGTACGTCGAGGCGTGACGCCCGCGCTTAGGGTGCCTCCACGCCAGCTACGGCACTAATCCTTTCGGCTCTGGCGCCGAGTCATCCCCTGCTGACTGGCAGGGGCGCCGACGGCCTTGTCCCGTGGAAGACATTCTTTGGTTGTCAGCGGAGACGGCAAATCCGATGCGTGGCATTCGATGGAATGCACATGCAGTGAGTTGCGTACGCGGAGTCACGCGCCCTGCACGTTCCAGGAGGTGCGGGGTCCACTGGGCTCGGACCGGTGAGCCCTGGGCTCCGCCCACTTGTACACACGGTGTCATTGTATTGCTATTGGTTCAAATTGGGCGAGAGCTGGTTTACTAACGCTCCGCCCAATTATCGAAGGGGTCAAAATCCGCTGAAAAGAATGACTTGGGACGAGCGCCGTTTTAACAGCCTTTTTTTAAACAGCCTTTTAAAAACTGCCCTTTTTAAACTGCCTTTTGCTCACCTGCCTTTTTATGTCGATCACTTCTTGAATAAATCTGTTTGTTTGCCAAGAAGTTGGAATTGCTGCCCGAAACGGCAACGTGTCGCCAGACGAACGGACGAAGTCCGCTAATCCCTTTGTACTGCTAACCGCCGTGTATCGATCACCGGCCAGCGTGCCATCGCCATCCACCGCTCGCGACGAGCAACGAACCAGCCCAAACCGACCATCCCTTCAGAAGGAGGGCAAGAAGTTAACTGGCGTTCTTTCCTTTCCTTAAAAAAATTTATTTTAATTTTCCTTGCCGTACGTCGCAGTTCGGGTGTCCACCAAGATATGTTTCTTTTCCTTAAAGGGACTATGCAAAGAATTCAAAGTCGCTTGTAAATGTTTTCTATGTTTAGAAATGATGCTAGCGAGCATTCACACCAAGCATAAGTCTTCGGAACAGAGCCGGCAATTTATTATAAATAAAAAAAGGTGTTTTTTTTAATTTGCGGGCCGATTGGTGTGCTTGTAGTGACCGATTTTGGAACTAAAATCGTGGACGACGTCACTGTACCATGACATCGCCAGGCCACCACACGCTGTCATTCGCTGGAGCCACGGCAGCCACGATGTCACGGACACGCTTCCGGTAGCCGTGAAAATTGTCTGCTCGTGCCGCCGCGCGACCCTCTCGGGCAAGAGGGGGCCAGGGCATTGCCTTCGCGTATATGGTTTCAATTTTCCTCTGCCGCCTCCTTCTGTCGGGAGTTCCGGAGCCACTCGCGCGGCTCTTCGTGGGCACGCATAGGGCTAGATGCCCATCGCGGCCGTAAGAACGAGTAGTCGCACCTCGAGGTCCGGGTTTATTGCTGCTAACTACAACAGACGACAAGCAAAGAAACCAGACGCGCGCCGCAATCCAGGAAGGCGGAGAGCGACCGGAGAGATGCCGCCACGCCGCCGACGCTGCTGGGGGGCTAGGAGCGACAACCGGAAGTTGCAAAGCGAACGTCATCTGATGACGTATTCAAAGGCGCGGCCCACTCCCAGAGTTGTTTTCTTTATTTTTGTCTGGTGCCCCGCTTGTACGAGTTGAGGGGGGAGAGGAGGAGCGTAATTTTTCATCGTCTATATCTTCGTTGTTATTGATGCCAGCTTAAAAATCCTTGCGTTGGGGTGACGAGTGATGAAATGCCTATCTCTCGTCTGCTTTACGTAATCTCAATTAATTTATTGCATAGACCCTTTAAATTGTCCGGGCAAGCGGTCTCACCGAAGGACGATGGCGTTCCGTGGATTCCTTGGCAATGCTGCAACACGCTCTCGTGTCCTGCTCTTAAAGGCGAAGCTTAAGCGTACACCAATTTTTTTTTTGTGTGCGTCCCTCATATCCTTTCGCCGCAGTCGCTCAGCGGTTATGATTTATGGTTTATGTGGGTCTAACGTCCCAAAGCGGCTCGGGCTATGAGGGACGCCGTAGTGAAGGGCTCCGGAAATTTCGACCACCTGGGGTTCTTGAACGTGCACTGACATCGCACAGTACACGGGCCTCTAGAATTCGGCCGGCGCGGCCGGGATCGAACCCGCGTCTTTGGGGTCTGGAGCCGAGCGCCATAACGACTGAGCCGCCGCGGCGACTGCTCACCGAGTATTGAGACAGTTTCTGCAGCAATTTCCTTTGTTCAAAAACCAATTTTCAAATTTTCATGCCCTACGAATGAGTTGGATTGCGACATGGACTCTTCTTGTTGGGAAAGTATTAAGGCACAATGAAAATTCACATTCTATCTCATTGCCGAGGGTATATAAGCGTATGCATGAAATTCTTTGTAGGATCGTTGGACCACGTTCTAATTAAGGAAGTCCATAATTGTGCTAGCATTTCTCCTTGAATATCAAGGTACAGCGATCAAGAAAGGGACACCCAAGGACGACCCAACTAGCATCATGGTGGGGAGTAGTAGTGGTGGTGGTGGTAGTGGTTTTATTAAAAATAATAGTAAAAAGGAAGGAAAAGATTTTTGCTAGCCCCGGCATCTGCCATCGATACTGAAGCACCTGAGCTGGGGCAGCGGAAATAAAGGATAGCAGGCAGAATGGAGAAATGAAATGAAAGAGGTGAGGGGACAGGAAGAGAGGATAGGGGGAGAAGTAATATGTACAAACTATTTACACAATAAGAAATGTGTCCAGGGGGGAGTAGTAGTTGTAATTGCTTTTTGGGGAAAGGAAACGGCGCAGTAACTGCCTCACATATCTCGCTTGATACCCGTACCGCGCCGTAAGGGAAGGGATAAATGAGGGAATGAAAGAAGAAAGGAAGAAAAAGGTGCCGTAGTGGAGGGCTTCCGGAATAATTTCGACCACCTGGGGATCTTTAACGGGCACTGATATCGCACAGCACACGGACGCCTTAGCGTTTCGCCTCCATAAAAACGCACCAGCCGCGGTCGGGTTCGAGCTCGGTTACTCCGGCTCAGTAGACGAGCGCCTTAACCACTGAGCCACCTCGGTGGGGACAGTCGCGGATTTGTGGAGTGTGTGTGTGTGTGGCGGGGGGGGGGGGGGGGGGGGTGGGCTCGTGAGGCGACCAGACTTCACATTGAAAAACCAAGCTTAACCCTATATTTTAGATGAGAAAAGTCTAGGAAGAATAGGGTTAAAACAGAACAGCCCCTCCAATTCCGCCTCTAAATGACGATCTTGAGGCGGTTGGAAACATCGATAGCGAAGAGGCGCGATGGTTGATTGACCTCCGCTGGCTGCAGCTCGGGTGCTTAAGATATTAGATAGCAATTGCCCCAAGCCGGCAACATTCTTCTCATTCACTTTTTTTAAATAAACCACCACTATAACTACTACTACTACGATGGTTAACTAATTAGTTTCGTTCGGGTGGAGTCCCACCGGCGCGGCCTCGACGATCATGAGTCCGGACTAGCGGATCTACCTGGAGGGTCGCAATAATTTTCTGTCCCTACACCAGGGCTACAACTCAGTGCTTTTGATCAGACGGAAGCCGCGCTGCAGCCGCCGCGGTGGCTGAGTGGTTACGGCGCTCGGCTGCCGGCCCGAAAGACGCGGGTTCGATTCTGGCCGCGGCGGTAGAATTTCGATGGAGGCGAAATTCTAGAGGCCCGTGTACTGTGCGATGTCAGTGCACGTTAAAGAACCCCAGGTGGTCGAAATTACCGGAGCCCTTCACTACGGCGTCCCTCATAGCCTGAGTTGCTTTGGGACGTTAAACCCTCATAAAAAAAAAGAAGCCGTGCTGCTGAGCTCGGAACCGGCTGTCCAACGCCGGGCTCTAGAGTGGGCCACCGAGGTAATCGCGAAGCAACGTCTTCTGATCACCTAGAGTCATTGTTGTTATCCTCATACAATGGCACATGCCTACACAGGGGATCGGCCAAGAATTGGGGCGCACAGAGCACCTAGAGTCCACATGATGATGATAGCCTCTGGCTGAATGGCACGTACCCACGGTGGGGAATTGGCCAGGGTACATTGTTGATACAAACGCACACATGGGTAAGGAGTGGAGTAATTGGATAATTTTGTGAAGACGCAAATATGGATGAAAAAAGGTGAAAAAAAAAGAAAATGTAATTCATTTTGAATTTGAGTCCACCTCAAGTTCTGTTTCTCTTCTTCTTTTTTTTTGAACTAATGAAGTTTTCCTGCTCCTCCTCGCGCCAATAGCGTTTCTTCTGCGTCGAACGCAAGCCAGTAAACCAATGAGCAGCGGCCGCACGTGCTCGCGCGAGACAAGCACCTGCAGACCGCACGCGACAAACACCACGTGTCGGGCAGATTTCTCGCTCCGTTCCACTGGAACGCTGGCCTGGTCGCTGCCACTTGTACAGCCAGAACGGACGCCTTCCTAGCCCCGCTACTCGCTGCCCCTCAAACGACCCCACCACGCCGGACGCCACTTCATCGGAGCGCTTTGTTGCAGCGTGACCGTTCGCTCCTGCTTCAACGACGCCGCCGCCACTTCTCGGCTCCATTCCCAGCGCATCTTCTGCGTCGGCGACAAGTAGCGGAACGACCGTCGCCGCCACACGAAGGATCGGCTTCATTCCCAGCGCATCTTCTGCGTCAACGACTAGTAGCGGAACGACCGTCGCCGCCACACGAAGGATGCAGAGGCAGCAACAACAGCGAGCAGGCGACGCAGCTGCGGCGGGCGCCCCCTCTTCGCCCCAACAACAACCGTCGCAGCCGGAGGTGCCGCGGAGGGGACCGAGGAGGAAAAGCAAGGGAGCGGTCGCTCCTGCGGCGGGGCTTGCGTCGCCTTCGCAACAGCCGGCGCGCTTCGAAGCGCTTCGGCGCCGCGCCGACCGGAGCAGCGCCGCCGTCTCGTATCGGCTGCGCAGGTCCGCCGCGCTCCATTCTCGGTCGTCGACGGAATCGGGCGGCGGGGACGCAGCCGCCATGCACAACCACACGCCGCAGATCGACTTCGAGCGGCTCGTGGCGCTCGTGCGGCCGTTCCCGTACCTGTACGACCGCACCGAGCCGGAGTTCAAGGATGTGGCGCTCAAGAGCCACCGGTGGCAGCTCATCGGCGCCGAGTTTGGAATCACAGGCGAGCTGCGAACGGCGCTGCGCCGTGCCTGCGGTAGCCATGCGTGCTATGCGAGCGCGAGCGTCGCCGTGTAGCTATATTCCATCTCACAACTTCGCGTCGGCGACAGCGTCCACGATTGATATTATGCACTCACGAGTCAACAACGCATGTTAACTTGTCAAGTCTCGAAGCTCGCGCTTCACCGCCGCAGCACGCGTTCGACATACGCCGCCAGCTAGTGTTTTTCTTGTGAAGAGGTTGGCACTACTGATACGCCAACAACGACCTCGGTACAGCCGTATACAGTACATGCAGATCGGAACTACGGTCATGAGATCATGACAGCGCAATACGGTGTTCGTTCCTATCATTATTTCGTGACCGGCTCCGATGTCAATCCAGGCACACTACTTAGTAGTGGTAGTAAAAACATCATTGACGGCAGATCAAGTGATCGATGTCCCACACAGCGGCCTGTATCGAGGCGGCCTATTTCTAAAAGGCAGAAAAGTGAGCGTACCGTTCCTTCGTCATTTCTCAGTTCTGACCCCCTTTTGTAAAGTGCGCTCAGGGCGAGGGGCGAGACCAAGTGGTGCGGGCCTACAGCTGGTGTTATCTCTTTCATTGTCTAGTCCTTTGCTTCTGAGCGCTGTTTAAACCATGACACTCCTCTATCCTGTTTTTTTTTGTTTCACTAACAGTTCTGAACTCTGCATTCTGTAAAAGACGTCTCACAATATTGAGGCTTCTAGCCACTTCGAAGATTGGGTTGCGTGGTTGAAAGAGGCAGAATCAGGGTAATCCTAATCCAGCTCGCCACTGTGATTAGAGCTTTGCGTGTCTGTAGGGTATAGCGCCCTAATGTGGCGCCCTCAACGTGGCCATCTGTGCAGGCGAGCACGCGGCGCAGAAGTTCCGCACCATGAAAACCAAGTACAAGGACCTCCGGCGCGCCCGCGAGCTGGCCGGCGTCGCGGCCGTGGGCAGGCCCCGCTGGCGCTACTACGACCTCATGGACGACTTCATGGGCACGCGCGAGAGGGAGACCGACAGCGGCTCCGCGGAACCCGTCATGTGAGCAGACCCAATCTCCACTTGGTCCATTTGCAGGAAGGCTGGACATAACGATGATGCCATCCCATGGCTGCGACCTTGTAATCTGGCCTTTACTGCCAGCATTGTGGAAGCTATACAGCCAACATCACTCTAAGCATAAATATGCCTATATACCACCACCCGCAGCTGAATAATTCGTATTTATTTTGAATTTTAAAGTTCCCAGCTTCGAACCCGATCGCGGCGGCTACGTTTTTATAGAGGCAAAAAGCTAAGGCGCCCGTGTGTTGTGCGATGTCAGTGCACGTTAAAGATCCCCAGGTGGTCGAAATTACTCAGGAGCCCTCCACTACGGCACCGCTTTCTTCCTTTCTTCTTTCACTCCCTCCTTTATCCCTTCCCTTACGGCTCGGTTCAGGTATCCAACGGCAGATACTGCGCCATTTACTTTCCCCCAAAACCAATTATTATTATTATAAAAATACCCGCCGCGGGGGCTCAGTGGTTAGGGCGCTCGACTACTGATCCGGAGTTCCCGTGTTCGAACCCGACCGCGGCGGCTGCGTCTTTATGGAGGAAAAACGCTAAGGCGCCCGTGTGCTGTGCGATGTCAGTGCACGTTAAAGATCCCCAGGTGGTCGAAATTATTCCGGAGCCCTCCACTACGGCACCTCCTTCTTCCCTTCTTCTTTCACTCCCTCCCTTGTCCCTTCCCTTACGGCGCGGTTCAGGTGTCCAACGATATATGAGGCAGATACTGCGCCATTTCCTTTCCCTAAAAAAACCAATGATTATGATTATTATAAATACTTCTACTCCACTCTGCTGTGTATGGGAGTGAAGAGGGAGTGCGCTAGATGACAGCTTATACTTTCCTTTTACTCCTTTCTGCGTAGAGTGCAGGAGTGCAGCCAGTATATATTGGAGTAAACACCGGTGGCGCCGTACTGCTTCCGAGCCATTACTGTGGAGTATAGCATATGAGAAGTGAGCGTGGTCGATCATAGGTGACGCCACAATCTCTAGAAGGCAGAAATGTGTGCCGATAAGTGTGTCAGACTATGAAAAGTTATGAAAATGGGGAGTTTTGCAACTACTAATTTCTCGCAATATCAGCTAACAGGCACGCAGCCAACGCAGGGCCCTAGGCCACCCTCCTCCCAGCCACGAGACATCAACCACCCTTTACACCCCTCCGAAAGAAACTTAACCCGCCGCGGTGGCTCAGTGGTTAGGGCGCTCGGCTACTGATCCGGAGTTCCCGGGTTCGAACCCGACCGCGGCGGCTGCGTTTTTATGGAGGAAAAACGCTAAGGCGCCCGTGTGCTGTGCGATGTCAGTGCACGTTAAAGATCCCCAGGTGGTCGAAATTATTCCGGAGCCCTCCACTACGGCACCTCTTTCTTCCTTTCTTCTTTCACTCTCTCCTTTACCCTTCCCTTCGGCGCAGTTCAGGTGTCCGCGGATATAGGAGACAGATACTGCGCCATTTCCTTTCCCCCAAAACCAATTATTATTATTAAAGAAACTTATGGCTGAGGGCCGTTCAGCCAAATATGTCAACTTGCGGTTCATACCTAATTCATGCTCCTCCTTTTGCAGCAATTGTACCTCCTGTCGCTTTTCTCTCCATCACTCACTGCGCTAGTCCTCACTTCATTCTCCTGTACTTATCGCAGCAGATCGACTGTGTCTAGCTTGTGAGCGCAAGGTGAGCCTGCTGTCATCAGGTGCGTACAGCGTGCCGCAGCTAAATGATTCGCGCGCAACCTAGCGGTCGCTGAGAGCATCTCCCGAGTCTACCGGGAAGAATTGTCAGGCTCCTGGTAAATAACTGTTCTTTTAGTCACGACAGTTCGGACTTACCCAACAGTTCTGGACAAAAGCATTTTTGAAATGGAAATAATTTATGAACATAATTTTTTTCATATACTGTAAGATTATACTATAACAATCAATATATCCGCAAATGTCCCATCGGCAGGCTTGCATTTTTTTTGCTGTTCACGTTTTTGCTATCGTCAAGTGTTCCCCATTGGTTTTCTGTGGAAGTCTTAACTGCTCCATGCGAGCGATGAAAAAACTTTAAAAGAAGGATTTTGATACACATCGGAATAATGGAGCATTACCTTCAATATTTTCATAACAGTACTTTATTTTCCAATATTCAAAATTTTTATCCAAGAATTTTAGACATGGAAAATGTACTGCCGTGAAGGCAAGTCTGCTTCCGGTGTCTCTTGTCTGTCCAGAAATTCTTGCCATTGCATTCACGCCAGGGCGTCGTCAAGCAGTGTGTTGTAATTAATGAATGGCGTTCTAGTGTACTAAATATTACTGCAAGGGTACCACAGGGCAGCGTATTGGGACCGATACTATTTAACATCTATATAAATGATATAATAAATATTAGCAGACATGCATATTTCATTATATATGCAGATGACACTAGCCTTTTCTTCCAGTCGAATGACTTAAACGATTTAAAGGTTTCCGCAAATACAACACTAATGAAATTGCTTCAGTGGACTAAAGCAAACGGTTTAGAAATCAGTACTAGCAAAACAAAAGCTCTGTTATTTGTGCCTGTGCAAAAAAATATTACTAGGGATTTCAACATGCAGCTTGGATCAGAGGAAATAAAACTAGCAAGTGAAGTTAAAAGCTTAGGGGTAATTGTTAATCAAAACTTAAGTTGGAATACGCACGTGGACCATCTGGCAGGAAAGCTAGCGAAAGCTACGGGTTTGCTTTCTCGTTTCCAGCTCATGCTTCCAGTGAAAATTAAACTTATGCTTTATAATTCCTTGTTTCTCCCCCATATCAATTATTGTAGCCTTATCTGGGCTCACGCAAGCCAACGCAACATAAACAAATTGCGTCTGCTGCAGAAGAAAGCCATTGGTCACGTAGCAAATGCTCCCTATGATGCCCATACACAAGTACTACTTTCCTCCTTTAATGTGCTTCCTTTACAGCATGTCCACCAATTTAACCTCATTATGAAATACAAAGAAGCCATAAAAGATGACAGCGTCACTTTTATAAAGCTTTGTAATCTCAGGAAAAATCCAGAAGCACCCTATCCCATTAGAAAAAGAGAATTCTGGTCAATTTCCTTTTCATGCACAAATTATGGCCTACACAGACTACAGTACCACATACCGAGGTACCTTAATCTATTGGAAGCAAATAATATTGACATATGTAACATCTCAAAGAAAAAATGGAAAGAATACCTCATATCACAAAGCATGTAACTCTGCTATTTTTTTTTATGATTCTGGAGTGGCAAAGACTGTATTTGGCACAAATGTGCATTTGAATGTTCTATCCTTTTTATGTTTTCTGTCTTATTGTTGTTGTTAATCTGACCTGTAAATGACTTATGCGATGTTGTGTTTGAGCGCGTGTATGATTATGGCGTTATTTAAGTTTTGTACATAAGTGCCTGTTGTCTGCTACCCATGCCAAGACAGGGGCAGGAACTCCGTCAAGCTACTAGGATAGTAGCTTTTTGTTCCTGTCCCAGTGTTTTTTCCTGGCTTATTATGGAAAAAATGCTGAATAAAAGGATTTGATTTGAACTAACCGGGAGAAGAAAAAAAAGATCGAAACGGATCAGTGTGATACTAAGCGAGCGGCTGCATTTTTTCTCGCAGGGTCATCTCTAACATCTTCTCGGTCGCCGAGGCGTCGGCGTCGGGAGCCGACCCGGAGCGCGAGGCTGCGATAGTCCCAGAAGTGTGAGTGTCCACGTATACTTGCAGAACCGGGCGGGTTGGTGAAGCGTGGACATTAATTTTTATCCTTTCCTCGCTTAATATTCTCTACATATCAAAGCTACCTATACTCACGAAGGTAGAAGTCAATGATAGAGAGTACTCAGGTCCGTTAACTTTGCCGCAGGTTGCCTGATGAACGCGCTGCGGACGACGGACCCCCAAGGAAGTGAGTGAACACTGCTGTGCTCATTGGCTTGCTAGCGAACTAGACTCAAATGATCGGATGTTTAGGCTTACCTCATATTGGACCTGAGAAAAATGAGGAAGTTGCAAGAGCCTTCCGTAAGAATCAGTTTGGAGGCTTATACTGCCCGGTTTAAACTGCTCCACGACAGTTCATTTTTGTAAGAAACAAAATTCATCAGCAAAGGTTACTTCTTGGAACTTTCAACCTTCGCTGTCACTTAGCAAGTTGCTGTCAGACCAGGCAAGATGCAGCACACAACCGATCACCTCGATATTATTAGTCCCGCCTTTATCAATGGCCTCCTTGTCGTGGCTTTTTGATGCGTCGCCTTGTCTGACGTTCAAATGAATGCTTTGCCAACCTCTCAACCTAGGCTCATGAGCTGTCGTGAGCATTGCAATTGCTGATTGTTAAGCTTACATTTAGCAGCAAAATAACCGCCATTTTTTTCCATACTCCAGCCACAACCAGACCGACATTGCCAGCTCTGCTCTCCTCTTAGCAGCCCTCCCAGTGCTTCTCAAGCGCAGTGTAAAAGTGAACGCATTAGCTAGGCGGGTTAACCATAACCAGTCCCTGCCAAAGGCTTTGGTGCAACGCTTGACACGCATTAACGCAGTGTAAAAGGTATGTCTCAGCCAGGAAGCTAGAAATGCTAGCGTCTCTGTTAACCCCTGGCGGATTTGGACGAACCAAGGTCGTCATAAGCCGGCTGTCATTTCTGGCTCATGACGAGTCCAGCTCGTCCAAACATTTTTGGTTGGCTGACAGATGGCAGCACTGTTACTAAATGACCATTTTGGTACCATTTTCGAAAAAGTGTCCGATAGGAGGTTACAAGGTTACATGTAGTCCCCACTGTTGGTGCACTTGGGCACAGCCCTTGCAAAAATTTCTTTTAGACAGTCTATAGTGTGTCCATAGGCTTCTGTCTACCAAGACTATAGACTCTCTATAGAAAACCCTAGACAACGGTCTATGGGCAATACACATCCTATAGACAGTTTATAGACAATCTATAGATTCATGGCCGTAAACTTTTCGTAGACTTCTGTCTATAGACTATGAATGCACAAAAAGAAATATCTATATGAAGGCAATAGAGGCTATAAGAAGTCTGTAGACCATTTTTGTAAGGGAGGTCGGTGAAGCTGAGCGGAAACCGGCGCGCGTGTGCGACAGAAAAGTTGAACGGGGCTGCGCAGAAACAGAGTCGCGTAGATTTTCACGGTTGTGACCCGGCCGCCACGGCAATTGTAAAGCTCAAATGTCGTTTCCTCGTCCAGCGGATGTCTGAACAACTGCCAGCGTAATGGCTTAGGGAAGCTAGCGAACGCCGTGCACCCCTCCCTGTCGCAGGAAGATCAAGCCGGAGCCCCGGGAGGAGGATGAGGACGAGGACGAGTCGCGCGACACGCAGCGCACCAACGAAAGCGGCGGCGACGAGCAGCTGCTGCTGGACGGCGACTCCCTCGGCAGCAACCACCAGCTGCCGCCGGAGCGGCTGCCTGAGCGGCCGCCGGAGCGGCTGCACCGCGCCGCAATGGATAACGGGGCGGCTTCGACTTCGGCCTCAGCGGGAACGCTGGACGCGTTCCACTTTTTCGGCATGATGATCGCCGACCGGCTGCGCCTTCTGCCCAGGGGAACGGCCCTCAGGGCGCTGAACGCCATGCACCAGGTGCTGTTCGAACACGAGACTGGTTCCCAGCGCTGACTCGTCAGGAAGACGCCCGCTCCCCACTGTGTGCACTGGTACCGACGGTTCCCCTTCGGGAAGTTGCTGTTGCAGCAGATGATAGTGACACGGGACAGTGCATTGCAGAAGACGAGAGTGACACGGGACAGTGCCTGTATGAACAAAGATGCCATCGAACTGTGCAAGTGTTGAACGGTTTTGGACAAAGTTGGTAACTGCGGCACACCCAGAATCTAGTCTTGGTACGAATTCTATTTCATGCGCGTGTGTACTGACTCAGCGAGCTCAGTTGGTGCCCTACCGCGGCCGGGTTCTCGGTGTGCTGAGACTTTAGGTCGAGCTTTCAACGAATCGTTCCTGCAGATGACGCGCGTATACCTTCAAACTAGCCTAGTCAATCATTCTGCCAAAGATGCCCTCCGTCTATAGGGACCACAAGTACATAATCCAAAAGTAGTGACGTTACGTGCGTCAGCAGCTATATATAGTACAAATGTTTGAAAGCCACACTGAAGGCAGGTGGTTCCGGTTGGTCCTCTTCTGCGACTGCTGTCTCAGCCTATCAACGGGGGCGGTGCGTTTGCATTTTTGTTCAGAGAAGCGATCCTGAATAAAGCTTCAGTAGTTTCACAATGTTTCGCTTCGTAGGCCTGTGGCTAATGTATAGGCAACCGATCCATACACAGTGAGAATTTCTTGGAGCGACTACAATGCTAATGTCATCACACGATGCGACAGCATGAAAAAACACTTGGACTTTCGTTGACTTTACCGTACACTTTCCACTTTACAGCTTTATCACTCTAACCCGCCGCGGTGGCTCAGTGGTTAGGGCGCTCGACTACTGATCCGGAGTTCCCGGGTTCGAACGCGACCGTGGCGGCTGCGTTTTTATGGAGGCAAAACGCTAAGGCGCCCGTGTGTTGTGCGATGTCAGTGCACGTTAAAGATCCCCAGGTGGTCGAAATTATTCTGGAGCCCTCCACTACGGCACCTCTCTCTTCCTTCCTTCTTTCACTCCCTCCTTTATCCCTTCCCTTACGGCGCGGTTCAGGTGTCCAACGATATATGAGATAGATACTGCGCCATTTCCTTTTCCCCAAAACTAATTATTTATTTATTTTATAGCTTTATCACTCTGAAGCTTTTAGATTTGTCATCGTGTTCTATTGCGAGCAAGCGTCGCAAATCTGCATAGTTTTGTAAGTCTTTCTTTTACCAACCCGCACTGACCCTCTACAAACTAAGTCGTCATAATGGAGTGCGTCTTTCTTTTACGAACCCAAATTTTCGTCAGTATTGTTCCGCACTAAAATTCCGGAATAACTGGCATCTAAGCATGACTTCCGCGAGATTTCTCCACCAATACGGCTTATAACAGCGGACGCTGTGCGATCGTGTCGGCGAAGCCTTTGAAGTAACTCAGCGCCTGAGGCGATAATAGTGACCAAAGCTAAGCAAGGACGGGGGGGGGGGGAGGGGGTGTTAGCCTCCTAAATTTCGGAACATGCTCATCAGTTGTGCAAGCCACTGTTTTGCTAGACGGTGTATAGTCAGAAAAGAACCTCTGCTGGCGGCATCATCGGAGTAGACCAGTGAGTCTAAGACAGGTCTCTGCAAGTTTCGATGGAGAATCATCCCAAGCTGGCGAAGGACTGCCCCCCCCCCCCCCCCCCCGCTTATCCTTCGGCTCATCCTGTTTTTGCGTGTCGCTATCCTTGTCTCTCTTCCTATCTCATATGTTGGAGGTTGCATTACCAGGTGACCATTCTCGCCACCGACCCCGCGATCATCCCGAAAGTGCTTCCTTATAACAGGTGTAGGGCGCGGTTCAGGTGTCCAACGATATATGAGACAGATACTGAGCCATTTCCTTTAACCAAAAAAAACCAATTATTATTATAACAGGTGTAGTCTGCTCAATGTTTCATCGACGCTTGACAAAAAAGCAATTTGCACGCACTGACCAACTAAGTTTCACCACCTGCAGCTCCTGGTGCGGCTCGGAAGGTATTCGGAAGGTATTTGCTAAAGACCATGCCTGTTAAGGGGGTAGGTTGAAGAAAATTGGCGGTGGTTTAGCTCTGGTTAAACCTGGAGTGACGCGATAGCTACGGCTGGCCGAGTGGAACTTGGTCACGTGACCACCACGTGATCAGCCACGGCGCCGCGCCGCCGGCAGCCGCTCCGCACCACGTGACAGCGTGGCGGCGCAGCCACGCTGAAGGCTCGAAATGCTACCGTAGTGTAGCTATCGCTACAAAAATGGTCACCAAGGCTTGGAAAGAGTGTACTTATAGCACGCACCAACGATGGGTGAGTGAGAACCGTTTATTTCCACTTTGCTGCTTATGCGCTTGCTGTGATGATGGACGGGGAAGCACGGAGAAAAGAAAAGGTGAAAAACAAGACTACCCCGCTTTGTTTAAGGCCTTGCTCCAGCTCAGGTGAGGAACTGGACTGCTGGCCACCACGGCTGTGTTGCAGCCGGTCGAGTCGCGTAGCCTGTCACCCGCCGGGGAATGTTCGCTCCCTGGGCGCTGCCATATTGTTCACTGGGCTGTCCTGAGCACCTCGCGCTAGCACGATGGAAGTAGGGGTGTAACCGGTTTCGGGACAGCCTAATAATTAATAATTGGTTTTCTGGGGTAAAGGAAATGGCGCAGTATCTGTCTCATATATCGTTGAACACCTGAACCGCGCCGGTAAGGGAAGGGACTTAAAGGAGGGAAGTGAAAGAGAAACGAAGAGATAGGTGCCGTAGTGGAGGGCTCCGGAATAATTTCGACCACCTGGGGATCTTTAAACGTGCACTGACATCGCACAGCACACGGGCGCCTTAGCGTTTTTCCTCCATAAGAACGCGGCCGCCGCGGTCGGGTTCGAACCCGGGAACTCCGGATCAGTAGTCGAGCGCCCTAACCACTGAGCCACCGCGGCGGGGCTCGGACAGCCTAGAGAGGAGGAATTTCGACAGCTTCCTCGCCCGATTGTGCGTCGCTCCATGTGCTTGCCAGTGCGCTGTCTCAACGCCGCCTCCCGGTACGCCCTTGAAAAGGTCAGCACCTCGAACTTGACCTGACGTGTCCGACAAACACGCTTCGAATGACGTATTTCTTGGCTGCGCCGACGAAAGAAAAGCGTTTCTCGCCGAGAGTGTAGGGTTCCTCTTCTTAAATCTGCCCCAGCTTGCGTTCCGTGTGCGGTCATGAAGACGTCAATATTATTTATTTTGGGACAGGTAAGGCCCGCTATTGTTGTTTAGCTCGGACAAAAAAAAAACAAAAAAAACAAGCACAACACAAGGACACCGAAAACCGCGAAGGTGGACGATTTTAAATGCAATCGCGCATTAAAGAGATTAGCTTCGGCCACGGACCCCGCGATCACCACGAAAGTGGCTTATAACGCCACTGGCACAGAAAGTACAAAACATGGAAATTACAACAGGTGGTCTATTAGAGTAGCTACAGGCAGAAGAATAATCCCCAACCGACAGCATTTGCTGGAGTTATAACGTCGCCGGGCCTGGCCCAAGACACGGATTGGATATCATTGGGAACTATATAGTCCTTAGTCATGCAAAGAAATCTTTGATGATAATAATAATAATAATGATGATGGTGATGATACAATGTGCTTCACCCATCCGCAGCCTCTACAAACACCGCCGCCTTTTTGCAGATCGTAATCCCAGGCTCGTCTCCCATATAAAAATGGTTTTTTGTCCACTCATAGTCTTTAGAGTGTCTATAGACAAAGTCTGCTAAAATTGTATGGCCATAAATCTATAGATTGTCTATACACTGTAGATGTATGCACTGTGGATTTGTCTATAGACAATCTACATACTTTATAGACAGAAGTCTATGGACAGTCTATAGACCGTCTAATTTTTTTTTTTGTAAATGCTAGAAGCCTCAGCGGCGCCTTCGCCGCGTCGCGTCTGGTCACATATACACGTACGTATGTACACGTCTTTTGGCGGGCAGCCGAGAGCTACGCGCGGACTTCGTTAATGATGACCGCCAGTTGCACCGCTGGGAGAGATAAGTGGAGAGGGGGAAAGCCGCCCCGCAGAAGATGTGACGGGGCGATTTTCATTGTCTTCAACGCAAAACGACCCGCCGACTTCTTGCTTCTGGGTGAGAGGTGGGGAGGGGTTGCTGGACATCCGAGAGTGAAGGGGAAAACCTGTTGTGTCTTGCCGCAGCCGACGACCGTCGCCGCTCCTTGCACCTACACGAACAGAGAGAATCTACAGGCATATCTTGGCAGAAGATAGAGAGAGAAGAAACATTGGGTAAAGAAAGAAGAGAGAGCGAGAGAAAATTAAAACAAAAAAAGAACAGCGTACAAGCCTGCTCGCTTGCTGGTTTGCCAGACGGGACAGCTGAGCATTCCAATGTGCGTAAGAAAAGTTGGCTGCGCAGACAGCCTTGAGCGAAAGGAGTCGTCAGTTTTTTTTAGCGTAAACAGAGAAAAATGTGCGGCCGTAGTGTCTCCTGGAGAAGCGTCTGCCAGCGGCTTTCGCGCGCCTTTTAAACGCGCCTTCACCTGCGTTGCGTTGAACGTTGGCAAACTGTTCCGTGTGGCTAAATGAAAAAAAAGAAAGTTTCGCACAAAAGACACACCCACACTGATGACAAGAGGGACGGCGGGACGAACAGACTTTAAGCAAGAGCTAATGTTTTCTACTGCAAGGCACGTTGCGTCCGTGAGGAAAAAAAAGAAATATGCTATAAGAAAGTATTGTTGCGTCCAGGAAGCCTAAATTTGAAAACGTGTCTACCTCGGAAACTCTTGGCAGCCATGCGCGGTGCAGCATCACACATGTATTTCCTGTCCTGTATTTGTATATAGTGTGTATTGCCGGCCTACCCCTATCCTTTCTTTCTGTATCCCTGTTCCTTTATTCCCGCTAGCCGCAGCTCAGGTGTTTCAGGTTTTCGATGGCAGATGCCGCGGCTAGCAACATCTTTTCCTTCCATCGTTATTTTTTTTTAATAACCACTAACAAAAAAGTACTCCATTGCGACACTTTTCTTGGAACCTAAACTAAAAGCCAATCACAAGAAAAAAATTATGAGGTCTAAAATGTTGATGCCTCTGGCGTGTTTGGTATAGTCAAACATTAAAAAGGCCGCCACCGTCTCGAAGACGTTGAAGTAACGAGCCTTAGCTGTTTGGTTTACTAGATGAAGAAAGCGAAGAAGAACGCGCCGCTCGTGTCGAGAAACGGGATGTAATACCCTCTGAACCGCCTTTTTGTACCGCTGTTCTAAATTTCCTGGTAGAATCTCATCGACTGCCTTGCTAAGTGTTCCAAAATGTTCTCTTCTATCAATTATTACATTTTGACTTAATCATTATTATTTAATCCCTCTCTTTATTATTATTCTTATAATTTTGAAATCAAAACTCTCATCCCTTTTCTGTTCATGAGGGAGAATTCACCGGTGTTGAGCTCCCACGTGCTTTTCCTTTTTATTAACTGCGTTCAGGTGAATAGCCACCCGATTCTTGGCCGATCCCCCAATGTGGGTATGTGCCATCTTTTGATAGGCTAACAACAACAACAACAACAACAACAACAACAACAACAACAACAACAACCCTTTGAAACGGGGTGGATTGCTACCATGCTCGGTTACGTGTGCACGCACGCCGCCTAGCGCCATCTATCAGAGAAATTACGATGCACGTCTACCAATTGTCGAGTCGCACCCCCTCATGATGCGCCCCAAACGGAATTTGCTTAGTTTGGTTGGTCAAGGTGGGCCTAGAATTCGGCTTGCGGTGCGATGTGGTAACGCTTCAATTAGTAATTGCATGTATACAATGTTTACCTATTATTTAATTGCCGTTTTATTTCTATGTCACAACCCATAGGGTTCTATTTGCCTACCAAATTCGGTACACAACTGTCCCCGGATGGGTGCCAGTTGTTGTCGGAGTATATATAGTGGAACGAATGCACACATTCCTGCGCGTACATTGCTGCGAGTTCTTGGACCCAAGATATTAAACTTAATTTTAGAATATCCCCGCCGCGGTGGCTCAGTGGTTAGGGCGCTCGACTACTGATCCGGAGTTCCCGGGTTCGAACCCGACCACGGCGGCTGCGTTTTTATGGAGGCGAAACGCCAAAGGCGCCCGTGTGCTGTGCGATGTCAGTGCACGTTAAAGATCCCCAGGTGGTCGAAATTATTCTGGGGCCCTCCACTACGGCACTTATTCTTCCTTTCTTCTTTCACTGCCTCCTTTATCCCTTCCCTTACGGCGCGGTTCAGGTGTCCAAAGATATATGAGACAGATACTGCACCATTTCCTTTCCCCCAAAACCAATTATTATTATTATCTCCTATCCTTTAATTCTCCTACTTTCAGCACGCGGCAGAGAGCGTGGTTCGGCTTTAGCCGGTAGGCAGGCCCGTGCAGTTTTCTTTTCTTTTTTCCTATCAGCAACTGCAGCAACAGCAGCGAATGTATACATGTATAGCGGTCCCGTAACGAGAGTTTTCCTACCCGTTTTAGGATATTTTTGGTGAGGGGGAGGGGGGGGGGAAGAGATGAGAGGGCACAACCAATTTTAAGGGCCGCCATCTTGGATTCGAGAAACCGAAAAAAATGCCGCCATTTCGTCCCCTGATGTCACACTCACGTAGTTCCACCTCCATCCGCCATCACTGGCACGCGGCAGGTGGTTGTTTCTACAATGCTATTGTGGGTGACGCTACAAGCCTCAATGCGATATGCACTGCTTTCTAGTTGCAGCCACAGATGGCGCTTTGATCTCAGGGTGGCAGGAGACCTCACGAAATATCGAAACGTGGTGAGTAGTTGCTGCCACAGATGGCGCTGTGATCAAGGATGGTAGCAGACCCCACGAAATAATAATAATAATTGTTTTTTTTTTTGGAGAAAGGAAATGGCGCAGTATCTGTCTCATATATCGTTGGACACCTGAACCGCGCCGTAAGGGAAGGGATAAAGGAGGGAGTGAAAGAAGAAAGGAAGAAGAGGTGCCGTAGTGGAGGGCTCCGGAATAATTTCGACCACCTGGGGATCTTTAACGTGCACTGACATTGCACAGTACACGGGCGCCTTAGCGTTTTTCCTCCATAAAAACGCAGCCGCCGCGGTCGGGTTTGAACCCGGGAACTCCGGATCAGTAGTCGAGCGCCCTAACCACTGAGCCACCGCGGCGGGGCCCACGAAATCTCGGAACCTGATGTGTAAGAGCTAACGCTCTTAAAAGTTAGATTCTGTTTTTTTTTCTTTTTGAAGTTTTATCATACAACAGCAGAAAACTTGCAAGGGATAAGGTGACTTTTTTATGCTGGCAGGAGAAAAATTCGTTGGAGGCACTTAGATATCTTTTAAGGGCGGGAAGGCGAAAGCCGTTTGCGACTCATTGCCCCAATTTGAATTTAAATTTCCTGCACTAGAATTCATTATCATTCAATATCATTACTGTATATAAATCTTAACTAAATCCTGTACCATGCACCAGAGGTGTGTCGCTGTGATTGAGATAGCTCGGCACACGCGTGGGAGGTGGCAGGCGGGTTGGAATTCCGTGCAGTGCTACATGCGATGCACTCCAGGTTGGCATTCCGCCCTACCGAAAGACTGCGACCGTACCTGGCGACTGGACCCGCTGCGGTGGCTCAGTGGTTAGGGCGCTCGACTACTGATCCGGAGTTCCCGGGTTCGAACCCGACCGCGGCGGCTGCGTTTTTATGGAGGCAAAACGCTAAGGCGCCCGTGTGCTGTGCGATGTCAGTGCACGTTAAAGATCCCCAGGTGGTCGAAATTATTCCGGAGCCCTCCACTACGGCACCTCTTCTTCCTTTCTTGTTTCACTCCCTCCTTTATCTCTTCCCTCACGGCGCGGTTCAGGTGTCCAGCGATATATGAGACAGATACTGCGCCATTTCCTTTCCCCCAAACCAATTATTATTATTATTATTATTATTATTATTATTATTATTATTATTATTATTATTATTATTATTATTACCTGGCGACTGGCTCCCTCGCCGGGTTGCGGTTTGGTTGCGGTCATCCTCTATCTGAAGCAGTGTTGCCGAATCGTGGGAAATTTCCCATATCGCGGGAAAATCAAGCCACTAAGGGAAAAGGGGAATTTTGTTTAATAACCCATTGAAAACGTGGGAAATTTTGGTTTCTCCAAAGACCGGTGTTCTAAGCGTGCTTTCTCGGGAAAATGTGCAGAGATGAAGGGAGAATGCTGTTATCATGACGGCCTGACTATAGGGTCGCTAGAAGAAATTTGGTTTGATGTTTCCCTTGAATTTGCTGCCTAGCCTTGGATACAGAGCCCTGGCCCATTCACGTTCATTCAGGCTTCGAGTTTTGCGTCCTTGCATTTCTCCCGGCTATAGTGCTAGTGAGCCTTCCATTAATTGCTTCCAACCACTCCCAGCTCTTTAATACACAATCCGCTATGTGCGCATATTGTTGTAAAAGAATTCCCGAAAATTTCTACGGTCTACACAGGAGAGGCTAGAAAGGAAATGGAAGTAGCTGAGCTTGTCCTCGTCCCAACGCAAAAACTAATAAAAAGGAAGTGGTGATTGACGATGATGTGATCAAGAACAATCCAGCCCATATGTTGATTATTAATGGGCTTTGTATCTATTTTATTTCACTCGTTCTTACATTTATTACCTTGACTGTATTCACTCTAAAATTACCATATTTTAAAAAAAATATATATATTTGTGGGAAAAAGTGGGAAATTTTTAGCCGACGACTGGGAAAAACCAACTGGCCAATGCGGCAACACTGATCTGAAGCAACCATTCTTCTGCGGTTTTTCTCCTAACCTTTCAAGTTAATAATAATAATTGGTTTTTGGGGGAAAGGAAATGGCGCAGTATCTGTCTCTTATCTCGTTGGACACCTGAACCGCGCCGTAAGGGAAGGGATAAAGGAGGGAGTGAAAGAAGAAAAGAAGAATAGGTGCCGTAGTGGAGGGCTCCGGAATAATTTCGACCACCTGGGGATCTTTAACGTGCACTGACATCGCACAGCACACGGGCGCCTTAGCGTTTTTCCTCCATAAAAACGCAGCCGCCGCGGTCGGGTTCGAACCCGGGAACTCCGGATCAGTAGTCGAGCGCCCTAACCACTGAGCCACCGTGTTCCCGAGTTAAGACTTCCGGCACGTGCCAAGTTCCCCTGTTTAAAGGTCCGGTTGTGCTCACGTGGCAAGCTCACGTAGCCTAGGTGGCGATGTAACGGACGGACACGGTCACGTGACCTAGAATATGTAACGGACGGACACCGCGAGGTCACGTGACCGGACGGACGGTCACTGCGCCATTAAAGCCATTAAAGGTGAGCCATTAAAGGTGCACTAAAGAGGAATCTTAACTCGTCTTTTTACCGCAGGAACTCCATCTACACGTTTCGGGCATTCTTAGAAACTTCGAATTATTGTCCTGTGTGGCCAGTTGCCCTAATTAAATCGGATTAAACGTCCCGACCCCCGCCTTTTCTTTTGAACTCAACGCGGTAGGTAGGAGGAGTCAACCAACGCGTCAGCCAGTCCCGTGGCGGCTTGCCGCTCTGCCACCGGCGGAGTGACACGTAAATCAAAGAGTCCACGTGTATTTTTATTTCAATAGGCCTAATTTCAGCTATATTGTCTGTGACTGAAACTTTTTTATTCACAGAAACCTAAAAAACAAAATAAAATCGAAAGCGAAGCCGCCACTGGACTCGCTGAAAGGCACTCCATGCGTTGGTTGACTCCGCCTACGTACCGCGTTGAGTTAAAAATAAGGCGGGAGCCGAGACGTTTAATCCGGTTTAATTAGGGCAACCGGTCGCACAGGACAATAATTCGAAGTTTCTAAGAATTCCCGGAACGTGTAGATAGATGTTCCCGCAGCAAAAAGACGAGTTCAGATTCATCTTCAGTGCACCTTTAAAGGCTTTCGTCTTTAAAAAAGTTCACAGACGATCATTGCGCGATTCAAGCGGCAGAGTATGTGTTAGCATTAGTGTAATGAAGTGAAAAACAACAATACAAGGTTAAGGTCTTATAAAATTACTTGTCGTTTTAATGTCTTTTTTTTTTCTGAATTCCAAACACTCACCGCGCGGGACCAGTTTCTTGTGAAAGAAATCTCCTGCAGTCAGTAAAAAAAAAAAAAAACAATTTTACAGCACAGTGAAAACAGTGCATGCAAACTTCACGAAGGACGCAGAAAGGGAAGACGAGACACAGGTACCTTCATGAAGTCTGCGCGGTTTTCATTGTGATGAACTACCATCCGGCTCGTGGTGTGTGCTGAAGGTATTTTAGAGCAGCAAAAATTACTGGGAGTCTTAAACCACCTTAGGAGTGGTATACGGCTGTATCAAAAAGCAACGTTGCTGCTACATGTTTATGGCTATGTGCCTATGCCAGTTCTTTCACTCCATACACAGTGTTATGACTGCCGCCGTACCTTTACTTCCACACATATTATTTGCGCTGAGGGAGCCCGCCGAGAACTTGTTCCAAACTGCCCCGACGGCACGATCGCCCCTCGTCTTTCAGTTTTGAATTTTCGCGCCTCTATGGGCAGGTGTGGACAGGTTGTGATGACATCACAGCGTCACGTGACCTCTCTAGACCAATCAGCGACTTTTGAAACGGACGCAGGACGCGAAATCGCATGATATGAAGTCTAATGCTGTCCCACTAAAAAGTTCTAGCATATATAGCAGGCGTGAACAAATGGTATTCATTCGAGAATTTGATTTACAAGAGCTCACGAAAAGCGACGCTTTGGTCGCAGAAAAAATTGGAGGGCACACTTATAAGTTCCCCGCCACGGTGGCTCAGTGGTTAGGGCGCTCGACTACTGATCCGGAGTTCCCGGGTTCGAACCCGACCGCGGCGGCTGCGTTTTTATGGAGGCAAAACGCTAAGGCGCCCGTGTGTTGTGCGATGTCAGTGCACGTTAAAGAAACCCAGGTGGTCGAAATTATTCCCGAACCCTCCACTACGGCACCTCTTCTTCCTTTCTTCTTTCACTCCCTCCTTTAGCCCTTCCATTACGGCGCGGTTCAGGTGTCCAGCGATATATGAGACAGATACTGCGCCATTTCCTTTCCCCCAAAAACCAATTATTAATTATTATTATTATTATTATAAGCTCCGCCGCGATAGCGTTAATGGGGCAATTCCTATATATGCGAAATTGATAATTCTCTACTAAACATTCATATGTCCCTGGGAGTCCTCATACCACGCCTGGCACAGTGGTGCAGCGGTTAATCGATGCGCCAGTGCCCCATGGGTGACAGGTGCTCCCAGCGGCGGGCCTTGTGCGACCCAGGTTGCTCGTCGCGAGCGACCAATCATTACAGGTTGTGATGACGCCGCAAGGTCACGTGACCTAGGTGGCCCACCTGCCTCCTAGGGCATCACCTCTGGGCCCCACCTGCAAGAGTCATGCTCGTGATTATTCGCTCACAACGCCCACGTCGGATTTTCTGGGTAACGGGGCCATTAACGCTGCCGGGTTAAAACGGAGTATAAAAGTCGAGTGCTCGTGACAACCCACCATTCGCTTTTTGTGGTGGGATAGAACTCGACAAGGAAGCCGCGAATTCCTCTCAACGGAGGCCTTCCAGCCAATGGTGTCGACCGACTTTCATGGCGTTGCCGTTAATCCGCTGTCACGCTACAGTGACAAGGGATTAGCCACGGATAAATCGCGCATGACGAAGGATTAACTACGGATTAACCGCTACTTCATTAAAATCGGTCGACGGCACAGGCTGGAGGGCCTTCTCTGGGGGGGGGGGGGGGGGGGGGGGGGGCATTCGACGTTTCTTCTTGAGTTGCATCCGACTATAGTGATGACTGTTTTGAGACAAGTAGCGCCTTTGGCTGTGCTGGTCGCCAACTGTTTCTCACAGTATAATAGCATTCAGAGTTTCACGAAAAGCGGCAATTTGAGATTAATAGCGGTTTCTTTTCATTATAAATAACTGAGTATACAAAGCACAAAACCAAAAATTCAGAGACTCTCAGACGGTCCGATGCGATGAACTGTGCAAGAAAAACGAGTTTTTAGGACGATGCTTTTTTTTTTTCCCTTTGATGCTTTACACTTTTTCCGCGTCCCCCTGCCTGGAAGTTGCACCAATTAATTTCGCGTCACTTTGGCTGGCTTTATGGCTCGCCCAAGATTTCACGTTTTTAATATTGTTGCATGATACACATTTCGCCTTACTCGCCGCCCGGCTTTGGATCAGCCGATGACGCCCACTCACTGACGTGATCCCCCCCCCCCCCCCCCCTTCCCGGGCCACCGCCTGGGGGCGTTGCTGCACCCCCTTCTCAGCCTCCGCCGATTTCCCATTCTAGCGTCAGGGGGCTGTTCTCAACCTAGTCTCGTCGCCAAGCGAAGCATCGAAGCGCAATAAAAACATAAGTGGAAAGCCAATTTTTTTTTGTTTAAAAACAAAAGGGACAGCATATGATACACTTACGGTTTGCTCAAAAACCAAAAAAAAAACCGAAGCAGGGTATGTCCCGCCGCATGCCAGACCTACAGCACCTCGTAATTTAATTACTCCCTTGCAGGTCAGCGTGACGTATATCCGCTCCACATGATGAACCCAGTTTAAAACGCCATAAGCAGCTGCTGGTATGCGACGGACTAAGTTTTATACGTGTAGCCATTTTTACGATAGTTGTATAACAGAAGATAAGTCGAAGTTTCAGCGACGACTAAATGTAGAAATAGTGAACAGTCTGGGTTTATTTCGAGTCATCTTTTGCGTTGACGATCTCTTCCGACCGCTCGATCTTGACAATGTCATTGCTGAATGCGGCAAGAACGACTTTTTTTGCGTGTTTTGTTGCATCATTCTACTCCTGTCAAAGCCTCGGAACGGCTTGCAGTATTGTGAAATAAATAAATAAATGTTGATAAGACGGCGAAGGTGCACTAAGAGACGAACTGCCTGTAAAAAAAGTCTATAGACAGTCTATAGACTTCCTATAGACTCCACTGCTTCCTATAGACATTTCTTTCTCTCTATTCATAGTCTATAGAGTATCCATAGACAAAAGTCTATTAAAACTGTATGGGCATAAACCGATAGATTGTCTGCAGACTGTCTATAGGATTTGTATTGCATATAGACTATTTTATAGGATTTTTCTATACGCATACTATAGACTATAGACAGAAGTCTATGGACAGTCTATGGACTGTCTAAAGAAATTTTTGTGAGGGCGGTGCAGCGCTCCCGATTCACATAGAAATTGAAGTCGATGCAGAAGAGGAGTTTTCCGAAAAAGTGTGGACAGACAAAAAAGAAAAAACGAAGCCACGCAGATCGTATGTGCACCTCGGCAAGTGAAGTCGACTCACAAACATCACTATGTACATTGCAGAATGCGACGCCAAGCTGAAATATCTGGGAGTCTGGAACACACTAGATGTAGTTAAGTCAGTGGAGCAATGTGTTTCCTCGCCGCTGCTTTGCGACTGTGACACGTAGATGTGTTGTAATGGAAGCAGAACATACATTCACCGTAGAGGCACACTCAAAGACGTGGAGCTTAAATCTTTATTTCTTTCCAGTCACGGCAGACGTGAATGCTTTCGTCCATACGTACAAAGCTGCATGAAAGGTATATTTCACGCTTCCATTTACGAGCCCCCTTTAATAATAATAATAATTGGTTTTGGGGGAAAGGAAATGGCGCAGTATCTGTCTCATACATCGTTGGACACCTGAACCGCGCCGTAAGGGAAGGGATAAAGGAGGGAGTGAAAGAAGGAAGGAAGAGAGAGCTGCCGTAGTGGAGGGCTCCGGAATAATTTCGACCACCTGGGGATCTGTAACGTGCACTGACATCGCACAGCACACGGGCGCCTTAGCGTTTTTCCTCCATAAAAACGCAGCCGCCGGGGTCGGGTTCGAACCCGGGAACTCCGGATCAGTAGTCGAGCGCCCTAACCACTGAGCCACCGCGGCGGGTGCCCCCTTTAGGGCCAGATCTATTTTTTTACGCGTAGAGAGAATCATCGCTATTCACAACAAGCGAGCAAGGTCGTGGGACAATCAGTGAGAGGAGTGCCTCGCAATATTTTCTTCGGAGCACTGGTCATCGCCATCGCATCCCAAAGGAAAGGACAAGGCGACAATAGAACCACACTAGGTCCAAAGAAAGAAGTGGGAAGGTCACGTGGACAGACTTGCAACATGTTACTCTGTCGTGCTTTGCTCGAGTCACAAAAGTCCTCGAGTGTCGCCAATGGTCCCGAAGCACCAGTTAAACCACCTGGAGTTTTTACAGCGATAACTGTCAGGCGCCCGTCGCTGGCTTTCGCGTCGCCGTCGGCGTAACCGGTGGGTGCGTTAATGTCACGGTCACGTGACATTCAAGAGAGGTGTCATTATCTCACGTGACGTTAACGTCACTTACGTCACGTGAACTTATGTCACGGTCAACCTGGGTCGCATAAGCCTACGGGTGGCCCTGTTTGGAACAGCCGCCTTCCAGTGCAGGGGTGCATCACTTGACCGCTTCACCACTGCGCCAGGAAAGGTGCACTAAAGAGGAATCTGAACTCGTATTTTAACCGCAGCAACTCTATCTACACGTTCCGGGGATTCTTAGAAACTTCGAATTATTATCCTGTGCTGCCGATTGCCCAAATTAAACCGGATTAAACGTCCCGGCTCCCGCCTTTTTTTGAACTCAGCGCGGTAGGTAGGAGGAGTCAACCAACGCGTGGAGTGCCTTTCAGTGAGTCCAGTGGCGGCTCGCTTTCGATTTTGTTTTGTTTTTTAGGTTTCTGTGAATAAACAGTTTCAGTCACAGACAATATAGCCGCAAATTAGGCCCACGGAAATAAAAATACACGCGGACTCTTTGATTTGCGTATCACTCCGCCGATGGCAGCGCGGCAAGCCGCCGCGGGACTGGCTGACGCGTTGGTTGACTCCTCCTGTATACTGCGTTGAGTTCAAAAAAAAAAAAAAAGCGGGAGCCGGGACGTTTAATCCGATTTAATTAAGGCAATCGGCCGCACAGGACAATAATTCGAAGTTTCTAAGAATGCCCGGAACGTGTAGATAAATTTCCCGCAGTAAAAGGACGGGTTCAGATTCCTCTTTACTGCACCTTTAAGCCTAAACGCCTAAAAAGCTATCGCTGAATATCGCGTTACACAGTCTTAACCGTCCTGTGAGTTTTTTTTTTTTTTAGCGTGCGCTGACATCCCACAGCACCTGCGTTAACATCGCACAGCACACGGGCGTTTTTATGTGCTCTGCGACGTCAGCGCACGTTAAGGAACAAGGTCCTATAAGGATTGGTCATATGTGGCCGGTGGAATCGTGACACGTGGTTTCGTGACGTCACGCCAGAGGTCAGCAGTCCAACTTCTATGGCGAGAAAGAGGCAGCTTCACGCGCCCAACAAAAAGGTAAATTGGTAATGAGTTAAGCTATGTAGTCAGTACATTTTTATATATACACTACAAGAACGTAGTTTTATAGTGTACGCAACGGGAGAACCCTAATGAGTCATTCAACTGTTTCAGTGTTCCGCTGCCGCTGATAACGTTACCCTAATGACTAAGTGACTTGTTTTATGTCACGTTTAACAGGGTCATTGGTTCCAGACAGGGCGGCCGCATTTCGATCGGACGAAATTCAGTAACACCTGTGTACACAGATATCAGAGTGCGGTAAAGAGTCATAGAGTCAAGATTAAGTCGGAGCACTCTCATCAGGATATTTCCGCATCTGGTGACGCCCTCAAGTTAATATAACCTCACCTGATTAGAATTCAAAATTCCCGCGTCTTCCCGGATTGTGGGTGTGTATGTGTTTCGTGATCGGTACCAAGTTCGTTGGTGGCACACAATCAAAGAGAAAGAAAAAAATCAGCGAAGAACATGCTTAATTAATAAGTGGGACTCCAAAAGCCAATCGAAAAACGCGATGGCGTGATTCGTGTGTCAGGAGTTGGAAACAGCATCTTGGAGCCAACTTTAACATTACGCTTCGGAAGAGAAGGTGTATTTAGTTTTCGTAAATAATAAAGGGGAAGGGTTTGGGAGAGAGAAAAACATATCAAGAAATTATAAGCACCGTAAAGGAATTTACGCGCAGATATAACTTATCGCCAGTTACTTCGCAGTGGCAATTACGACGCTAGAAACGAGAGAAAAATCGCAGTGGAACAGCTTTCAGGGTTTCAAGCTTCCCGATCTCCTCCGAAGTGAAGACGACAAAGCCATTATAGCCTCCCCCCCCCCCCCCCTCATCCCGGAACTGCATCAAATTACACTAATAAAAATTCCAACTTTCAATAGACAATCCTAGACACTATTAGACTGACTGCCTTTGGGCTTTCAGCTATTTGTAGGTATTTTAATGAGAGAGCGCACACTCTTAAGCTCAACCTTTTTATTACACTGATGCGTAATCTGTTATGTTGCAGTTGTTGCTGGTATGTTGTTACAGTCAGCAGTTTTTTATATATATATATATACAAACCTGTGAACTGCAACCACCTCAGTCGAGAGTCTGCTGAAAATCAGCACATAACGGGAGCAGAAACAAGTACGAAACACTTCTCAAGGCTTCTTTCTATCATCGAATAACTGCCAGCAAAGTTATTAAAAAAAGTAAGAGGAAAGCTTTAAATAAGTTTATTTTTCTTTTTGGAGGGGAGCATCATATGGAAACCAAATTTTGTCACCATGTAGTATAACGTACAACGATGATGAACAACAGAAACAGGCCAATAGGCTGTGATGTAAACGCGCGCACAGTGCTGATAACACACACACACACACAAAGAAGAAAAACTGCCCTGCCTTTGACCCGGAGAGCGGCGCATGCTTTGTGGGCGACTTCCGCAGAAGGATGACATGCGTAGACCATAGGCACACACACACACACACACACACACACACACACACACACACACACACACACACACACACACACACACACACACACACACACACACACACACACACACACACACACACACACACACACACACACACACACACACACACACACACACACACACACACACACACACACACACACACACACACACACACACACACACACACACACACACACACACACACACACACACACACACACACACACACACACACACACACACACACACACACACACACACACACACACACACCTGTGATTTCCTCCATTCACGGTCAATGCTCGAAACGACCGACTGTGCATGTAAGTGTGTATACACCCAGCGCAGCAGACAACACAACTCGCGACCTTCCCAGACACGTGCCGGTGCTGAGGAAAAGAAATGAAAACTTACATTTTGTTTTAATTGTCATCGAGAGTAGGTTTCAACCAAGCGCACACGTTTTCTGCTCCTGATGAGTAAGTGGCGTTCAGCAAAAAGTTGAGGAACAATCGAATCCAACCGCCGCTTGCAGACTAAGCCTGTGACGTTCACTTGAGCACACTGCAGCCCTCATAACGCTGCTCTGTGCCCTAAACAAAGTGTGCTGCCGGAAGTCTGCGTGCTCTTTGGTAAAAGACAGACGAAAGGTGACGCGTGAAACTACTTGTGGAAAAGGGGTTTGCAAATAATGGCGTAAGCTGGCTCAAGGGACTTCAACTGTGGTCGGATAGCCCCTTAGATGCAACTTACGTCGGAAGTGTAGCTAGATCTGCTCACATTCACGACCGCTGCATATACGCAGCGTTTACATCATGGCCTATTGGCCTGTTTCTGTTGTTCATCTGTTCGCCAAAGAACTCTATAGAGTTCTTTGGCGAACAGATAATAGTTCTTTGTTAAAGCTTTTCCTGTTATCTAAACAACAAGATAATCACAAGAGAAAATTATAAGCTCAAGAATCTTGACACCTCCGGCTTGTTTGATGCATTAAAAAGCTGACCTCGTTTAGTGAAGTGAGTTCATCAGTGGAGTGGCACAGACCATGTTCAATTCTTGCCAACTGCTGTTTTTTTTAAAAGCTGAATCCTACTTATATTTAACGAACCATCAACCGCGGCACCAAAGGGCAACTTTGTGAGATAGTAAGAGGTGTTCCACCTTATCAGTTCACTAAACAGCATATAAAACTCGTGTACCATAATCTGGCACTCTGAGTCAAAATTTAGGGATTAGCAGACTCTCGTGCTACCAGCGACGCTCAAAAAGAAAAAGAAACACTAGAAACCTTAAGTTTCAGGGTGCCGTCAGTAGGTGGCTGTCCAGCTCATAGATGGCGCCACCATACTTAACCTTAGCGAAGTGGCCACGGATAAGGTTTTGAAGCAAAGTCAATTGAGAAACTGGTACTATCTATAGAGCCGTACATCAGTTAATGACTTTTGTGTTTTCAAAAGTATTTAGGTCGTTCAATGACTTTTGAGCTCGTACTGGTTCGAACCCTGGTATGGGTCGACGGGCTTCGAAACAAATTTCGAATTAAGTCTTCGCGAATATTTGATTGCCATTCCAACATTTAAAATTTCAAATGAACTCCTGCAGTGAATCCTACATTCAATGCTCCACAGACACGCACTCTTTTTTTTTTCCCCGGGAAGGTACGCTTGAAGTCTCCCGGTGGCTGAAATCTGTCACCAGATATACACAGCTTCTAATTTGTGGCGTAAACAACACACTAAAGCGACTGCGAATCTGACCCGCAAACCACTCCAACATTAACTCACATGTCGAGTTTCCGCAAAAGGACAAGGAAGTGCATACCGTGCGTAGATGTCCGTCGTGAACCGCGCGGTCAACGCCCCAAATCGTAAACAAGATTTAAACCTCTCCAACCAACACAGGGGGTGTTGCTCCAACGCGCTAAAGCCCGTGCATCCTGCAAACGACGTAACGACGTGTCAAATACATGTAAACGTGCAGTCTCCGAGTTGGACTGACTTTGCTCAACTCGATCCCCTGACTCGACCCTCCGCTGTGGGGTTCATGTAAACGAGGCTTAAGCTATGCGAGATGGAAACAAACTTCCGAGAAATGGCACCGACCGAACCGCAGCCGCGCTAAGTTAGCATACTCTATACATGACGTCACTAGCCGCTACGTAACTGCAAAGAGCTGGAAAAGCAAACGAAACGCGGTAGACAAGTTCCAAGTGGTGTCCTTACTAGCACTTAGACACACGGAAAAACAGTAAAATGCGAAAATAATCTCGATTTCTGTGGCAATCGACCCGCAGCTTTGACCGAACGAGTAGATGTCTGCTATTGAAAAAGGATAACAACAATCGTTAATTATTATCGCCGCACGTGCATAAACTGCAGAGATAGTGGCGTCCACAGACACGTGTATATAGCCGTTGAACTGCATAGTACGTGTATTGCGATCTCTTTTCCAGCCGAACGCAGCACTGAACGTTCAGTCTAAGAGAGACGATGTATTTTTTTTTATCAGTCCCACTGCAAAACAACTGACAGTAAGTAATACGTAATGTATAAGGAATTCGTTCGTGCTGCTGTGAAAGTCCCGGTTCAGTGAAACAGTAGAAAAACTCTGATCGATTATTTATAGCCAGCCTGACTAAAAAAACAAGCCGTTAGGCCACCTTTACAGAGGTGGCTCAAGAGATGAAGAAAACGCGTTTTGGCTTACTTGACTTTGTGGGAAATTTGAAGGGCGCCTGAAAATTTCCTCGCCACTAATTATTGCTTTTTTCAATTGACTTGGGTTCAACCCAGCTGAACCTAGTTTACAGAGCGGAAGCTCGATTAAGCATGGTCACACACGGTTTGCTGTGGACAAACGGATTCTCAGTAAAGTCTGTGAAATCGGTTAGTCGCGGTCACACAATGGGCCAGGCGGACCGGATGATCGGTTAGGTGCCGGCTTGACTCCACTAATCATCGACGAGTCGGTGTCGTCTTCACCGACGGTCGAAGTCGAAGCGGAGGCACCGGTAACGTCAGCTACCAGCTTCCTGTGTCGTTGTTCGCGCCGCTGCTTCTCCAAACGAACTTTTTCTTCGGTTCATGCTTCAATATTAGCACGTTTGCCCACTCTATCCTTCGCCAACGCGCCCTGTCGACGCTCTTGATAATAAGAATAATTCAAGCAGCCGTCTGCGATACGCAGCCGAAGAACTGGTTCCAGCGTGGCACTCCTCCATCGCTATCTGCGAACGTCAAGCAACGCTTCGCGCTTTGTATTATCTTATCAGATGGACGCCGAGTCACGTGGTTCAGTGCAAATGCGAGGTGAACGTTTAATTACTTTGTTCAACGCAGTTGCGAAGGCAAGCGAACGCCGCCGGTTTCGGGCGCAGAAGTCACATGGTATGACGTCATAGCCACACACCCCACTCCGCCGCTTCAAGGTCATTCTTCGGAGAGACATGACCTCTAGGTTTTACATGGAAAGAGTAGAGCTTCCGCTCTAAAAGTCTTGACACCATTCCGTAATCATTAAAACTTTTGCTTCCATGTACTCCTATGGGCGCTAAGCCTGCCTTTCACTTCCAGTCGGAACTGCCTGCCTTTAACCCCCAGTTGGAACTGCTTGCCGCGAACCCACCGCTTTGTTTGTAAACACGGTGTCGGTCTGTAAAATGTTTCCTGCGCTCACAGTGGAACCTACAGAAAAGTCGAAACTCCTGCGGTGATTTTGAGTGTTCAGCGCCACGCGGCACATCATGGCAGTTGTGCAAACTAGAACGCTTGTCCAGATTTTTTTTCTGGATTTGAACCGCTTTCACTTTCAAAATATTGCAGAGATTTAGGAATGTTCGCAGCGGGTCACCACTGAACTATAGAACTAACTTTTTCACACTGAAGTCGCAGCCTGTTGCTCAAATGTCTGACCGCTAAGACGACTAACGACGACCTGTGACGTAAGCAAGATGTGATGGCGCTGCTGTCGCCGGCTAAGTCGACTGAGGGCATGACTGGGCATGTGAAAGAGGTTTAGCGCCTATAGAAATGCATGCAAACAAACGTTTTCAAAGCAGTTTTCTGATTTCACAGCGAACCCACGATATTCTCTCATACATCCTACACCAGGATGTAAAATTATGAATGGACATTTCAAATGCGGAGTACTTCTTATACGCCGCGCACGTTGGAATCACCCCTTTCTGGGTGCACGGAACGGAAGCACGACCCATAGAAACACATGTAAACAAAACTTCCCGGACAATTTTATTTGTTTCACTGCGTACTCATTGAGGAAGCCGTTCGTTAACAACTTGCAAGTGCTTTTCTGAAGAAGAGTGTGACAAAGTATGCTACGTCATTTCGAAGCTATCGTTTTAAAATGCCACGATGGACGCGTGTTGTGAAACCGCACATACCCCCAAGAGGCGCTCTTATACGTTAGATGTTTCCCCGAATAGCGCAGGCTTCTCGTGTAGTCCGCCATGCTGCCGCGTGTGCTACATATTCTCGCGAATACTGCCGTTCAACTTAGACAGCCTAGACAGCATTACACGTAAAAGCAGTTATCAAACGCCATGGCAAACGAACCAAAGAGAACCACACACTGTAGCAGACGGCATGCGCCAAGGACATCCTGGCCGCCTCCACCTCTGGCTAGTGTTATCCAGTGACTCTAGCACCGGCTACCGCGAACGCCACGTACAGGTGCCCACAAAAGTTTTTGGAACGCCGAAATCACGAAAAAGCTGAATTTTCTTCCTACGTAGAGGCACAACCAGGCATTGAAAAGTGTATTGTTCAGGTCGTGTAGGAAAATACGGAGCACATTCATCAGTTCGCGGCTGCATGCTTAATAATAATAATAATAATTGGTTTTTGGGGAAAGGAAATGGCGCAGTATTTATCTCATATATCGTTGGACACCTGAACCGCGCCGTAAGGGAAGGGATAAAGGAGGGAGTGAAAGAAGAAAGGAAGAGAGAGGTGCCGTAGTGCAGGGCTCCGGAATAATTTCGACCACCTGGGGATCTTTAACGTGCACTGACATCACACAGCACACGGGCGCCTTAGCGCTTTGCCTCCATAAAGACGCAGCCGCCGCGGTCGGGTTCAAACCCGGGAACTCCGGATCAGTAGCCGAGCGCCCTAACCACTGAGCCACCGCGGCGGGTCCTGCATGCTTAGGCTGGTCAGAAAATAAGCCTTCATGTAATTATCGTGTTCCGAAAACTTTTGTGGGCACCTTTACATGTGTAAACACGGTGTTGCTCGTCTGCTACTGTACGCGGGTCGTTTATCGTGCTGTTTGAGGGCTGTCTTCAATGTAAACATATCTATGGTGTCTAATTTGAACGGCAGTATTTTCGAGGAACGTAGCGCACGAGGCAGCATGTCGGAATACACGAGAAGCTTTCTCGATTCAGGGAACACCCAGCGGATAGATCGCCTTTTGGGGATATGTCCGGCTTCACAAATTCATTGCGACATTGTACGCGATACCGTAAAGGCCCTTTGTCGCATAAAAGCCGGTGTCGGCGTTGCTGTCGGCGTGACGGAAAAGGTCTAGTCGATTACAAGCGCTTCCCACAGATGGCGCCAGCTACACAAGCCGCACTTCGGAAACCCCTGAACCGTGGGCCCTCGCGGGTTGTGAGTCAGGCACGCTACCGCTACACCGCACAGACTCTTTCGTACGGCTTGGCTAAAGCGAGGCTTTATATGTATGCTATGTGGTCCTTCACATAATGATTATAACTGTGCAAGAGGAATCAGTGTCTGTGTCTGCGGGGCTAAGTGGAACCGCAGTCGCGTCATACCCTTTAAGGCGGAAAGCGGTCGCTTCAATATGACGTAGCATACTTTGTCACACTCTTCTTCAATGCACTCTCCAACAGCTAAAAAACAGCCACCTGCACGGGTACTCTGTGAAACTAGAAAAACACTTCTGAAAGTTTTGCTTACATGGGTTTGAATGGGCCGCGCTCCCATTCCGTACCCCAGCCGGCAGTCACCCCCGCGCGCACTTAATGAGGTGTTTTAAAAATAAATCGCCTTCAAAATGACGCTTCATACTTCCAGAAGCTGTTATAGGATGAACTTGGTTAATCTTCACGAAGGGACGACACCAGAGGTGCACTGTGAAATCACAAAGCTGCTTTGAAAACTTTTGCTTCCATGTATCCCTATGGGCACTAACCCTACTTTTCACCTTCAGTCAGCTCCGGCGAGCGCCCCCAATTCTGTAAGCATGGTGTTGGACAATGGACGTGCATAGGGGAGGCAAGGAAGTCAGTGCCCCCCCCCCAATAATAGCTATGGGGAGGGCGGCGCTCCCTGCTACCCAGGAGACATGAACAGGAACTACAAAAAACTTTGTCCCCCTTCCATGGAGAAACCTGTGCACGCCTGTGCGGCAGCCGTCAGCATTCGAGATTTGCTAGCAGACGACCACAGCAAAACGGAACCGCTTTTATTCTTTTCATACAGTGAACCATGACAATACTTTTGCCAGTTTCAGTGGGCGAACACTTATTTGCGCAGGAAACAGTCAGATTTTTCCACTTGCGCGCATCTCATGCGAGAAATGAAGGGCGCAACTCATAGATGTATGCAATAAGAAGACAAAAGAAGACGTTTGATAGCGATGCAAAACGCACGCGTCGGCCGCACTGTCTCTGCGGAGTCGGCAGCGAGCGCCTCACCAACGCTGCTACAGCCGACAAATCGCTCTGTTAGAGTGGAAAGTGTATAAAAGCGGCACTGCACCCAGCTGTTGTGCAAATAAACAGTTATCTGCGTGCCGAGAGAGCGGGCGACGCCCTCCCTCGCTGAAACGCTCCTCAGCTGGAGCTTTTCCAAGCAGTGCGGTGAGTAGACGGCTAGCGCCATCTGGTGGTTGGCGCGCGCAACTACCAGAATGAAAAACGCCGAAGGCTGCGCTGACAAGCCTACCGCGGTGAAGGGTTTTTCCATGCCGCGAATATATGAACGGGGAAAACAGCATCTCAAGGCCCGAGCCACGTTCTCAGAGAATGGTGGTAATGCGAGACGGGGGCTGTAAATTCGCCGCCTCAGACAGTATATGTTAGTCGTGCCGGCTTGAACTCTTCGCTACTGGACCGCCATGGTACAGTACAACCAAACATCGCGATACAACTGTTGTCGTTCACCTTGAGCGAGGGTGAAATGTCTGCATTATTCCGACACAACTCAGTTATGGTGGCTAATAAAGCGGCAATAGCTCCTAAGGAAGGCCCTCCGACCAATGGCGTCGTCCTATTTTCATGACGTCGCGGTGAACCGGCCTGCAACATCTGTCCCTCTCACGTCGCGAAAATGTGCCGACGCCATTGGTCGGAGGGCGTCCTTTGAGGGGCATTCGCCGCTGCTTTCTGGTGTTGTATGCGACTGAAGAAGGTTTTTTTTTTTCTACGGGATTTGAACCGGCGTTTGGCTTGAGGTTGTGTGAATCTCTGGCAGAGTTCAGGCTCATGACCCCAGTTAGCCAGATGGCGTGGCGTGGACTGCGAGCCGTACTTGCACATGGTAGCGGCCGCATGCGACACACACCGACAGCGTTTACAGTGGAAGGAATCCCCCTATACAGCCACAGCAAGAGAAGGCTGAGCCTTGCCTTCAGGCTAACGCGCAAGGCGTAGCGGGATACATCGGAGAACAGTAGCTTGTGATTCAGAGATACAACTCTCCGGCCGAAAGCTCTCGCCTGTCTCATCCTCCACCATCGATTCCGAAAAAAAAGGCCCGTCCAGGCACGCGAACTCCGATACGTCATTTTGCCCTAAATGAGACGCAGTAGTTACAACGGTAACCCCCCAGCGCTTCCCCCGGTCGAGAGCAATCCGCTGTCACAAGCATATCTTCTCCTGGAATCGTGGTCGGAACCAAGGTGTTGTGCGTAAAGCGCATCAGAGCAAAAGTTTTGAGCATTTTTAGGCGTACTTCTCCACATTCTTGGATGGTTATGATGAGGGAAATTGTTCCTGTGACATGAAATGCAGGGAGTCTTTCCTGATTCCCTTACACGAGCCAAGATGTTAGCATCAGTTATAGCGGCATCAATCTACAAGGCTGGCTTCGGATCCAACGTCTTCGTTCCAACAGGGGTAACCGAATGTGAGTAGTCTGCCGTTAGAGTCGTCACTGCAGTATACCATACGTGACCAGTATAAGTTCTCCAAGCAGTGACAAGAGCCAGATAGTGCTCAGCTCTATGAGGTGTCCTTCCCTGGAGACATGCATCACGTTAGCACTTCTTGTATCGTGCTGTTTCACATTCGGATCAAATCGGCGCACGAGCAGCTGCCGCTAGACAAGCAGCGGTGACTCCACTGTGGACGCCGACGGGTTCTTTCCACTCTGACAGTCTTCATCAGTGAGCACAGAGGTTTCCAACATGGACCGTAAAGATTCCGTAGGTGGCAAAAGTTTATTTTGCTTGCCTGCAAAATCACGGAAGAGTGATTTCACACAACCATGATGTGGTGCTTCTATAGGTGTCGCAGTGGAGATATATGTTGCTGCGTGGGCTGGTGGTAGAGCATCCGTGGATGGTTCGGAAGGGGCTACGTTCTAAATCCGACATCGTGGAAATAAACGCCCCCTCCACCACAAATCGCTCTGTTAGGATGGGTAGTGGCACTACACCCAGTTCATGTCCAGAGAAGCAGTTACCTGCGTGCCCACCTAGACGCGATGGTCCGACGTCTCCAAAACACCGACGTTTTGAGGGAAAGCCGCCGATCTTGCATATAGGAGCCATTGTTGGCGTAGTTGTTGGAGCGGTTTCTCGCTCAATCGGCACATTCCGGTTGAACTTGCTCTATTCTTGGAAAAGTACAGTTCTACTGAGTAAGACAGCTTCTTAGTCGCACGCTAGCTGCACAATGGTAACGAAGGCCTATCTGAGAGAGTTATTACCGTAACACGCGGTGTGTGGGTCAGTGACGCCATCTGTTAGAAATGACGAAAGTCTCAAGCACTGTCATTTAGGATGTAAAAGGAAGAATTACGCAGGGCTCTTAGGGCTACTTACGTGCTTTGAATGCGGAAGCATAGTTTTTATTTTTTGCTTTTAAATTTTTTCTCTTCTTTCGTTCTGACACACCTACTCATTAGCATACAGTCGTAAGGCAACGCAAATACTAGGTCCACCCTTGTTCGCCAATAAGCAACATTTACAAAACTGCAGCACTCCTAGCAGGCAACAAACATTCCGAGTTTTTCAGCTGTGTTAGGTTTCGAAAAAGGGATACAATTTCATCATCGCAGTCTATGTCCTTCATCACATTATGGATTTTTAAAACACTATATATCACAAAATATTGATACAAAATATTGAAAATATATACAGGTGTAGTCCCGGAATAGCAAAAGGCGGAAAGCCATTGCACTACGCCGCACTGCATGCAGACTAAGCAGGAAAATGGCCTTATATATGTTATCGCACCATCTACCACAGGCAGAAACCTAATGCCATGCGATTTGGGTGGAAAATCCTTCTTAATGGTGCGCTGCAAGGCATCCCAAAAGAAATAATGGAGCACGTTTCATTCTTTCTAACTACAATCGCACTGCCAGTATAATATAATGAAATCTAAACTAATTCTACCGAATCTACAGGATCGCCGAAGAGCCTTCCCGCTTGTGCCTCTTTTTAAAATTTTTTCATCATTTTACACTTGCACAATAATTCATGTTGCCGCCAGCTTATGTATCATCTCGCCGCGACCAGCATCACAAAGTAGCTGTTCCGGCAGGCCACAATACCTCATTCTCGTTTGTTCCCAAGACATCACGTGACTGGAACCACTTTCCCGCATCGACAGTAAGCATTGCTAACGTGAATAACTTGCGTTAATTCCGCTATATTTAACGAAATTGAGCTCGCTAGAATCGTATAACTATTTATTTCATCACCTGTAATTATGCTGATAGTGTATTCTTGTTCTTGTATGTTGTCACTGTATTAACCCACTCACCTCTATAATATGCTTCGTCCTTGAGGGTATACGTAAATAAACAAACAAATAAATGAATAAATAAATAAATGCCACATTATCGCCGGGAAAAAAACATGTTCAACGTCTTCCTCCTTCTTACAAAGAAATCATGTGGCTTGCGCGCTCGCCTCGCACTCTGAAAGTCCCGGGCTCAATTCCCCGCACCTTCGCAAGAAATTTAATTTTTATTTGATACCACTTTGGCGACATCTGGCATTTTGGGACCACTGCTGGTGGTCAACGCCAGCGCCGGGTTTCGTTGCCGATGAACCATGTAATGATTTCGCATTAAAATTTATAAAACTGCGTGTTTTAGATACGTAAAATAACTTTTTAACCCGCCGCGGTGGCTCAGTGGTTAGGGAGCTCGACTACTGATCCGGAGTTCCCGGGTTCGAACCCGACCGCGGCGGCTGCGTTTTTATGGAGGAAAAACGCTAAGGCGCCCGTGTGCTATGCGATGTCAGTGCACGTTAAAGATCCCCAGGTGGTCGAAATTATTCCGGAGCCCTCCACTACGGCACCTCTTTCTTCCTTTCTTCTTTCACTCCCTCCCTTGTCCCTTCCCTTACGGCGCGGTTCAGGTGTCCAACGATATATGAGACAGATACTGCGCCATTTCCTTTCCCCAAAAACCAATTATTATTATTATTAACGCGACAGAAAATCCAGCCTCGCCGTTGTGAGTGAAAAATCACGAGCAGGGCTGGTTTATATAATTGATTGTTATGGTGCAACCTTATGATATGCGAAAGAATTGCGTTCATAGACAACTTCCCTTTGAAAAAAAAAATGCGCTTGTTCAGAACAGTTCCGGGCATGAGTATAGGTTGTAGTTAGTCTTCTTTGCACATGCGCAGGGCTTGTGTTTAGACAAGGAAGAAGAATTCAAAGCAGCCGACATGGAGAGCATGTGTAAGTCGCCATTTTTCCACTGCCGGCCATTCTTCGCGGCACGGTTCATGCGCGCGTATCCGCTCGCATGTTTGGAAGCAGTGGCAGCGAAGATTCAGCAACGCGGGTAAAACTCGTGTATTTCCCAATGCCGCCTTTGAGTTTTTGCTTACATGTGCAACCAAACCCCACTGGTGAGCACGCCTTGTTTCTGAACGGCCCATACGGTTTTCCTTCTTTACAGCACCGACGCGAATCTCTGAGCGGTAAGTATACGCAGCCATTTCTCCATAGGCCTGAGCAAAATATACGGTGTTTATATTGGCGTGGTTCAGGTGTCCGCCGATATGTGAGACAGACACTGCGCCATTTCCTTTCCCCAAAACCAATTCTCATTTTCTTTGGGCCTTGCTCTCAATTTCTCAATGAAGAGATACGCTAGTTTTCTCGAATCTGTATCGATGCCATCAGGCCATATAAAAATTGGCAGTGGCTTAACTTGGCTAACCCTGGAATTCAGCGAAAAGCAAGCACGCTTGCTAAGCGTCTGAGGCTCGTCCATGGCAACTCCGCTAGACGCTCGCGACAGCCGTTCTATATATACCCACACGACCACGTGGCTATGACGTGACATCACATGGTCTTCGACACCCCATCGGATGTCCTTAAGGTCAAAGGTCAACCTAAAGGTCACCCAATGTCAAAGGTCAACTAGAGTTCATGCGCCAAGGGTTCGACACCATGACTGAATCACATATGGTGATACACGGCTATCCTTGGTTGGGCTGAAGGTCGTTCAAGGTCATTCTCCGGCCTACGCGACTACTTCACCTAGCGTAGTGAAGCTTTTCGCTTCAAAAGCACCGTTCACCAAACGCCTCAGCTGTTACAGGTTACGCAGACGACAGAGGCAGGCAAGATGTTTCACGCTTTGTGAATGCGTATACAGTCTCGGTGACGAAACGGGCCGTCTAGCTGTCTCCTGGCGGGGCTGTCCTCCACTCTGTTGCAGGCACATGATGCCGTGGAGTGTGGCAACCGCTGGCATGGGCGTCTTCGTCCTGGGCTGCTTCATCTTCTGGCTCATGGTGGCGCCGAGTGAGCGTCTCTCTTTTGGCCACGGCGAGCCGTTCGTGGCGAGCGAATGCAGTTCGTTGCGAAAGTTTACGGAACAGTTAGGCGGCAGAGAGAAAAAAAAGAAACTACAGCCGCTTAGATGGTCTGACGCGATGAACTCCGTAAGCAGAATGCGTTTTTAGCATGCTGCTTTTCCCTTTTGTCTCATCCCGCTGTCCAAGAGTTGTGCCTGGAGATCAGCCTTTAATTATACCCCAGGCGAAGACAAGCGAGCGCTAACGCATGGTTAAGAGACCGCAAGCGGGCAGAGTGGGTGAGGGAACAAACGCGGGTTAATGACATCCTAGTCGTAATCGAAAGGAAGAGATGGGCTTGGGCAGGGCATGTAATGCGAAGGCAAGATAACCAACGGTCATCGAGGGTCACGGAGTGGACTCCAAGAGAGTGCAAGCGTAGCAGGGGGCGGCAGAAAGTTAGGTGGGCGGATGAGATTAAAAATTTTGCGGGCATACGGTGGGCGCAGCTGGCAAAGGACAGGCTTAATTGGAGAGACATGAAAGAGGAATTTGCCCCGCGTGGCTGTAGTCAGGTTGATGATGATGATAGCGATCTTATGCTTTACATCTGCTGCAGTTACACTTAGTTTTACTTTGGCTGGCTTGTGGCTCGCTAATGATTTTTTTCTGCTTTTTACATTTATTGCATTGTACACATTTCGCCATGCTACAGCGCCGCGTTGGATCAGTCGATGATGCGCGCTCGCTTTCCCTTTCCACTCACTCGCCGTCCGCATGGGGGCGTCACTGTACCTGGCTGCGCTGTGTAACCACCTGACGTTAAATCTGGAGCAGAGCCCCCATGAACTTTAGCCCAAATATCCCGTGATTCCCACCCTCACACTTTCCGATGAACAAAGTTGTTGAACTACGAACTTCAAGGCCACTGGCGCAGCTTTTTCAAGAACGGGGCAGAAGCGTCTGAGATTGGCGTTCGTATCCACTGGGGTGGTAGGAAAAGAGTTAACCGGTCTCATGACCCACTTACACAAGGTAAACGGTCACATCACCAATTAATATAACCAGTGGGTCAAGTGATCAATGACAATGGGGACACAGTGTCATACGATGACATTATTCCGTGTGAATGACGCGATATCCGCACAAGCTGACCCGCCCACCGCCAGCGTGCACGCACTGATTAGTCCCGATGCGGCAGCTGCTGGGTACCTGACACCCTTGAGGCTAGCCGCGCATGCGCACTGACAACGTTAGGGATCCCAGTACTCAGATAAAGGCATGCTAAATAGGGTGGTAGCATAGCGTGATCCACTATCCGCTGCCGCGGGGCGCCACTGCGTACGCGCTGATTGGCCCCGACGCGGCAGGCGCGCACGTAGCTGACGGGCACGTGGCGCCATCTGCATGGCGCCCTCAGAGCTCTTATAGCGCCTCGCGGAAGCGGATCCCGGTAGCGGAGCGCGCTGTGCCATAACTCTCTAATGTGTCTAATGAGGCTGCCGCGAGACGGTTCTGCGGTTGTTCCTGGCCCGAGGTCTTTAGTCACAAGCGGCGAGCCTCTGGAAGCCATACTGCAGGTTCAAGAAGGTTGCCCGCGAACCTACCTAAAAGCCACATTAGCGAACGCGTAGCGGCAACCGAAGCCGACAGCTTTGTTCACTGCTGCAGGTGAAAGCCGGATTCACGCGCTCCAATGTACGGTAGTGAAATGAGGTGGACTTTAGCAGAACATGGCACATATGCGCGCCTTTTTGCATGTCCTGGAGAATATCATATCCTGCTTCGCCGTATGACCTGAGTATCTGCTTCATCGCAGGCCGAAGGCCACTGCACATAGCCAACGCGACGGTGGCAACGCCGCTCAACTATTCGGAGCTCACGTGAGCCCTTCGCCAGCTGCCTGCTCATCACCAGTGCCACGACAACCGCGCCTTCCTGTCAGGACAAGTTCCCGCTGATGACAGAAGTGAACAGTTCACTGCCTGAATTACTGCTCTTCCCATAATTATGCCTTCATTGTGGATGGCTATTGTGAGCAACTGCAAAATCTAACAAATTAAGACTTTGTCAACAAAGCATTGCAGCACGTTTTACTTTCCTACATCGTTGTGCCACTGCTAGAAACTAAAACAGGAGTAATGTATCATTTATAACAACCAGAACACCCCTACATTCCTGCATTCGCTGCAACCAACTACTACTCCCAAGGCTGCCACATCATACTAGATACAACTCATTTGCCTTTGCCTCAAAGCATAGGTGCTTTTGAAGTAGATATTTTTCAACCCGTCATGTGCGACACACTGTAGCCTGGAAGGCTCAAATAGACATATGCTCCCAGGCCAACCAATTTAATATGCAACGTAAGAAGAGTCTTATACTGACACTGTGATGACTGTCTCCTAGCTGCGAATTCCCTCGTATTATCTGGATTCCTGCTCCTCCTAAACTATACTCTCATGGCTCTAGAATGAGCCAACATGGGCAAAGGCAGTGGTGGGCGATGCACCAGACCACAGATCACGATTGTGCGCGCCATCTTTTGACCGCCTGCCGAAGTGGCTGAGAAGCTACGGCAAGCTGCTGAGCACAAGCACAATCATGGCTATAGGGGGCCGTACTTTCAGGCAGGCGAAAAGCCCCTAGGCGATGCTCGGTTGATCTTTTGAATGCGTTAGCAGCCGAAGTTCTTATATCCAAAGTGGGACACTTAGGTTCGTTACACCCGAATAATAATAATTGGTATTTAGGGAAAGGAAATGGCGCAGTATCTGTCTCATGTATCCTTGGCCACCTGAACCGCGCCCTAAGGGAAGGGATAAATGAGGGAGTGAAAGAAAGGAATAGAGAGGTGCTGTAGTGGAGGGCTCCGGAATAATTTCGACCACCTGGGGATCTTTAACGTGCACCGACCTCGCACAGTACACGGGCCTTTAGCATTTCGCCTCCATCGAAATTCGACCGCCGCGGCCGGGATCGAACCCGCGCCTTTCGGGCCGGCAGCTGAGCACCGCAACCACTCAGCCGCCGCGGCGGTTAGTTATCGCAATTTGTATTTAGACATGCTTCCAGCACACACGATATACCGAATTGAAATGAGAAAAATGCTAACCGGAAATTTCAAAGCGCTCAAGCGCAATTTTTCATTGCAACGTCACCTGCGTTCAGCTCTTGCTTAACATGCTCTGCATTTTTGCTTTTCACGCTTCTTCCGCAGTTGCACATGTGAATGTGAGAAACTAATCACCCACAGGTGAATAGTGCGCACCAGAAAGATTCAAATCTGAACACAGCTCTCAACTCCCCTGCCGAAAACGCATACAGGTGCGGCCAAAACAATATGAAGGACACTTCTCACTTGAACTGGAAGCACATCAGAAGCATTTAGAATAGGTATTAAGATTTCCCAGTTTTCAATATGGTTAGAAGAATCACATTTTGCTTCTTCAAAAAAGACATGCAGTGCAAAGGCGACAGAATTTTCTTCACATATTTGTAATTAAAGTATGCAGAACACTAGTGCAACGGAAAGAAAACATTCAGATGAAGCCAGATGTATTTTCTCTTAATACGTGACAATGTGGCACTGGCAGAACAAAGCGACCGCACCAACAAAGCAGTAAAACGGAGAGATTTAACGTAAAGCATATCTTAAGTAGATGGGCATGTTCCTGAAGATTAATCTGAAGCCTAAGTACAGAAAATTGTGCTTTGTTACAAGACTACAGACGCGAAATTACAAAGCTCAGAAACAAATACGACTGCCTTTCTGGTTATACAGAAATGCCCCTTAGGCAATAGTAGCACTCTCTGGCCGAAAGGATATTTTAATTTGGTTTTAACTGCCGACTATACAGAGACCTTACAATTCAAAACCCACCGGCAGCGACATCTCCACGACGAGCCCTCGATGCGACAAAGTGACGCCATGCAGATACCTATGACGCGTAGCAGAGCGCCGCGACGCTGAAGGCTGGATCTCACTCATCGATTTTAAGAGACGCAACCTTCTTGATCAGTGCTTCGCAAGGTCCGTGTGCGCATCACTGGAATGTGCACACATGATCACAGCCTTGCCGTCGGGAGGCGCTTGTGTGACAGTCATACATCAACTTGAAGTTGCACAGTGGTCATGCTCCTGCTATGCAGTGGCCACTTTTCTACTCGCCCGTGAAAACGGTCTATGCAAACACCAGTGACGGCGCCAAGGGGTGGAAACTAGCTCCCCAAAAATTTGTCAGCCTATACAAAAATTAGTCTACTGTTGCCATTAGACAGCTATGGACAACATGGATGACAGATGCATCAACACAGATAAAATTTAACCTCCCCCCAACCCCACTGCTAATTTCCTGGTGCCATCCCTGTTACTGACAAGTGCCTGTACACTGTCATTCTGGCATGCAGAAAGCACACAACCCAGTGCTTACGTTTAATGCAGCAATGGTACACCAGCAAACAATACTGTGGTGTAAAACAAGAGCAGAACTAAACCTTTCACAACTTCCAACTTGAATGGCACTCTGATTACCGACACCTAACTAAAATGTGCTTCACAGCTCGCAGAACTAGGCTACATGCTGTTACATTTCTATGTGCAATAAAGTAAAAAAAGAGTTAACAATCTATGTACTCTCACACAACACATTTTTACATTTATTGTACATCATGAGTGGCACACAGGAAAATGTCCACGATGGAAAGGCTCACAGCACAACTATGAAAAGAAACAAAGGCTGGGGGTGGGGGGAACAACGTGGTGGTGATGAAAAACTGTGGGCCGCAGGGAGGGTAATTCTGAACATTGCTGGAGCAGTGGCAGCTTGCTCACTGCTTGTGAGAAATGGTGGGCTAAGTGTTCCCCAGTTCACGACTGGCTTTTGGATGCCTGTCGCCGCAGAAGTATGTAGATCTTCTCCTTGATCCATGACTTGTTGTATGGCGCATAAGAATTTGTCGACTTCTGGTACCTAGAGAAACAAGGGAACAGAAGTATGCAACTGGGATGCAGTAACATAAGACTACACTCAACTTTTATTATTGAGCCTTCAATGCACAACTGGCACACAACTTAGGAAAAATAATTCTGTTCTATGAACGAGACATTTTTGGAACACCTCGGCAGATGCAGAGTGCAGGTCTGCAAACATCACTAAAGGTAAAATTCAATCGAAAATGTCAAGTGGCAACCATACACGAAACGTTTCCAGCATTGCCTTGATGAAGACATCCCACATATTTTCAGTGCGGTGCACCAACTGCAACCAGTCAAGATACCCATCGGGAAATGTAGCATTGTACTTCAAAACAAGAGCCTCTAGTAATAAACCGCGGCAGTCTTGTTCATTTACCCATACCACTGCAAGCTTTTGCTTCCTTTACTCATGCAATCTGCAAAACAACATCTTTGATAACCTCTTTTAAGCTCATACCTCCTAATGCTTCCAGCAGTGATGTGACTGTCTGAAGTGACTTTAAGAGCAACCAAACATGCCTTCAGGTGCACAATAGTGAGCATCTAGTGCATGCATGCACACAAACACTGCAAACAACTAATTTTTTGCGAGGTCTATGTGATTTGTGAAAAAGAGAAAATGAGGTCTTTGCAATAATTAAGTTGTTTACAGTACACAAAAAAGCAGAGAAATGAGTGGCTGTTACAATACACATGAAAAAAGCCAATAGTCACCGAAAACTAGGAAAGCGCAAGTTTTTTTTTTCACTGTACTCTTGATCACTGGCATATCTCATTAGTAGTCTAATAATTTCTTAAAATAAAAGATATTTTAAAGAAAATAGGAGAAAAGACAACCACATGCTGCTAGAAAGATCTGAACTGTTGATCTCAGCATGTCACGTAAAATGCTCGACCAACTGAGCTACATACATGGGTGGCTGTCCCCTTGCCCCTCCTGCTCCAAACCTTGTACTTATTCGCCAAGTTTCATTAGCTATTTTTATTTGAAGCCACGAACGATATGCCATTGCAGGTGGTCTGTGTAGCAAGGCGGACATTTTACGCGACAGCGTAAGTCTCCCGCAGTGCACAAAAACCAACATTGTCATAAGTGGCAGCTTGAGCTCAAACTCTCGATTGGCTGAAAGGTTACTACCATCACAGGTGCAGCAGCAGACATTTTACCTCAATATTTTTTCGTTCTGGCATGACTGTAGCCAAAGACCCAAAGACCTGGCATGTGGAGCTATGCTACTCGTATTGTTATTGAGGTAAATCACCATAAAAAATTTTCAATTATGTCGAAGCACTATAATTATTAAATAAAATTAGGTGACATTATTGTTGACAGATTTGATATGTTCAACTCAGCCATAAAAAGTAGCATAGCCCCATAGTTTAGTTCTTTCTGAACTAAGCAGTATAAGATTAACTGAAATTGCACCATAAAAACAAACTTCCATAGGGCTAGTCACGTTGCCAAAAAACACAAAGCTGAGGAAATCGAATCTGAAGTATAGTAAAATGAACAGTCGGTAGCCTCACAATTATATTTCTCACTAAAGACAATGTTCTTCCCAACTCTAAACCTGTCTTTGAATTCTGAATATGTCTACTAAAACTGAAGACATCACAAACTACCCGAGGCCAATATAGCTCATGCCATTAGGAATTCAGCAAAGTCTTGGCTTCAAACCTAGCCAAGTGATGGCAATACTTTATAGCACATTTTGACCTGCATATAACGAAAGAGAAAGAAGTCTGCAATTTTACATTACATCCTGTTTTTCTTTTACATGCAGTTTTTGTGTGAAGACTCAAAATTACAATGCACAACAGAAACCAGTCAGAAATAAATGTAGGTGAAATCCCCACAGATGTTTACAGTAATTCCCCATTGCAGTCGAAGTCATAAACGCGGAGAATGTTTTGCGATCGAGCTGGCTGGTAGCACCACTGCGGCAGCAGTTGCCTCCAACTTGCACAACGCCGCTACAAGTGGGTTGGCGGAGAGTAGGGGTGTCCGAGGCAACATGGCTAGGCCAGAGGAGAGCGCGCGCTTTCGCACCGCTGCTGGTAGGCTGGCCACGGAGGCACTACCTCCTTCCCGCGTGCTCCCTTCGATCTGGCCACCTTAGTTTTCCCAGGAAACGCACACTTCGCATTGACAGCACTCCCCAACATCGTATTCATAATACAGCGAAAGCGCATAAAAACGAAAAAAATCAGCATGCAGATTGCGCCCACACGAAGCGCTATGGAGAAGAGCCAACAGAAGATGGCACTCTAGGCGCTACTATCCGTAGCCGATGCCAATAAAAGCACACGCGAGCATTGGCTGCCTTTTTGACATCGTTTCCTTGTGTGGTGGCGTGGGCACCTTCCGCGGTAGTTCCAAGTTTTTCACACGCACTTTTTCACCGACATCATGGCACCAAGCAGCAGACTGTGCCATCATAGTGCATCCTTCAAACCTGCAAACCGGTCGAAACTTCGGCGTGGATGAAAAAAAATGTTTGCTCTTGGAGGAGGCAGTGTGAACTTTGTGTTTGTGTCACAACAAGGAGGGCCTTCACGGGCCCAAAGAAAGGCCACCATACCAAAAGAATCAGAACTGGCAGGGCTCATGAAATCGCAGAGGTGAGTGGCACTTCTGATGACCACGGGAACAGTGAAACTTGTGAGCTAACTCCAACAGGTTGCATCAAGCGCACGTCATTAGGAGTTGCACCTAGCTGGATCGCTGCAGCCTGGATGACATACTGGAAAGCTTGGTTACATGCTAGTTCAGAAACTGCAGCATTCCCAATGCACTTTATGGCACAGAAGATTGTGCACTGCACAAATAGGACAGTGATAAGGAGGTCAGCGATGATGAGCACAAGTGAGCGGAAGCAGGTCCGTGAAAATAAATGCTGTTTGTGTGCTGTCCCTGCTGTCATTCTTAAATGTTTTTTGACCGGCTTACATTCGAGGAAAGTTTCTTTATTAGGCCTTCAACTTTCGGTGTAAATACAAGTAAATACGGTATCAGTGCCGGAATGATGCAAGCAACCGCGCAGTGGCAATGGGCGTGCATTGCTCGACCTGTGCCTTTTAGTGGATGAAACGGCGGAGGAAGAGAGCTTTTGAACACCATTTACCTACAAGAAGCATATTATTTAAACTGGTGAACTTTATGGTACCCTCCCGAGTTTTAAATCCCCAGCACACTTAAAAAGAAATGCCAATTACAAATGGTACTCCTAACAAGTTACATCATACATGGCTTCCCAATATGGATTTCAATCACTCCCATTTTTTGCCAAGACCTCACACCTTTGTCAAGCTAAGCGACTTCAAATTCACATTCATGATGGCACTTGGTTGTTATACCATGCTGAAGTCAGCCAACTAATCCAAATTTTTTGCGACAAAACCACAGATCTGTTGCTTGTTTCTGAGACAACGACAAATAATCTCATAATATTCTAATCTTAACAAGCAGCTCAAAAGCCACGCTACCCACAGAGTGCAAAAGCTAGCCCTAACACCCTACTCAGCCCACCAAACCTCCTCAGAGGCCTTAAAATTCAGATCAAGCTTAGAGCAGAACCTAATGCAATGACAACCATGTGTTCTGGCTAGAAAACTGCTCCCCGCATTGCAACAACACAGAAATCCTGTTTCTGACAGCTCTGTGGGTTTCACCAGATGTGTGTACTCACACTAGGCAGCTCAGGTCCACCAGTTGGTCCACAAAGTCGAACAGCTGGCTGATGTCATAGGTGATGGAGGGAGTGTTGGGATTCTGCCGTTTCAGGTGCTCCTCGTAGATGTGGCATACACCTTCCATGCACTCGTTCACCGACTCAAAGTCTGAGTAGGTGCGGGTCTCCGGCTTCCCAGGCTGGACTAGCAGGATTGTGTGGGACTGGACAGCGAGGGCACGGCAGCAAAACATCTCACCATAAGACAGGCTCAACTTCTGAGCCACAATAGCAGTTTGACGCTCTGCCACAAACTGCCAGCTATTGCCTTTTTGAGCGGGTAAAGGAAGGAAGATATTTTTGATACCTTGTTCACTGTGATAAATGATACCAGTGCCACTGTAATCATGCATGGCCATCAACTTGTTCACTGTGATAAATGATACCAGTGCCACTCTAATCATTCATGGCCATCAAAAGCATATAGACAAGTTCACACACCAATGAATCCACACACACTTATTTATCAGCAACAAAGTTCTGCCAGACAAAAGCCCCTCCCAATGACCTCCTGATTATGACACAATCTGTGCTTGCAACAGGCAAATAGGCAAATGTGTGGTACATCTTGTAATCACACACCAATGAAGACAATAACCATCCGCACCTTCAGGCACTATCTAAGCAATTGCACGTACGGAAAAATGTTTTCTCCTAGTGTGCCGCAAATGACAGCATTACTTTGTTGAAAGGCTGCATGCAGCCTTGTCTTTATTGACTTTGTATGAGGTTCAAGCTACTGTGCAGCAAGGTTTGTGTAACACCAAATGACCACTGCAACACCTTCCAACACCTTCTTTTAGGGAGTGGCTATTCTCCCAGCAGCTGTGGGAATTCCGCTCCCTCAATACTCACGGCACTCGCCTCTCATAGGCTGTACATGATAACATGCACTGCGAATTATCGTCACACGCGGCTAGTGCTTGCCGTTTACTATTTATAGTTTTATTATATTACCATTATTTATTTATAGCTTTAGAACAGCCAATGAGAGGCGAGTGCCGTGAGAGGAAGCGGAATTGTCACGACTGCCGGGAGAATGCGGAACTTGCACTGCAGTTTGCGGTGCCGATTGCAGCGCCATAACACACTGCCTAGCGAGAAGAGCAAGCAGTCTTGGGTAGTACTGGATGGATGGATGGATGGATGGATGGATACGGCTGAACCCTTTACATCGGGCGGTGGCTCAAGCCACCTAGATAAGCTTTGTGAAATTTTACTCCTGTCGTGCTTTTAGCTACCAATCAGATAACCTTCGCTTGGTTACTTCTAACCTCTTAAAATCCACTTTCACTTCACTATCCCTAAACCCCAATGCCTTAGGTAAGTCAGCCCCGCTGCCTTCCACTGTAGGGTGAAGCCCTTTACAGGAGAGTATCAAGTGTTCAGCCGTTTCCTCCTCCTCTCCGCACACAATGCACAAAGTGTCTATCTCCTGGTACCTGACTCTATACGTCTTAGTCCGCAAAACTCGTCCTGGCCTCAAACAACAACGAACTTCCCCTACAATTATCATAGATATTTTCTTTGACAATTTCCTGTTTATAGGTCCGGCATGTTCCCAGTGTTGATTTCGTCAGCATCCCTGTTTTCCACAAAGCTCTCTCTGTTTCTTTAACCTTTTTCTTAACCGATAATTGCTGATCTGCCCCCTTACTGCTGTCCAGATATTTGCTTGTCAATTTTCTAGTTCGCTTTCTCCATTTCATGTCAACATTCTTTATATACAGGTATCTGAAAACTTTCCTAGCCCACCGCTTTTCCTCCATCTTTCTCAATCGTTCCTCAAATGCTATCTTACTGCTAGCCTCTCTGCTCTCGAAAGACGCCCATCCCATATCACCCTGTACCCCCTGATTTGGTGTATTGCCATGTGCTCCCAAAGCTAACCTCCCTACTCCCCGTTGCCTAATTTCCAGCCTTGCTTGAACATCTGGCCTCATACACAGGACCGCATTACCGAAGGTCAGGCTAGGGATCATCACCCCTTTCCAGATTTCTCTTACCACCTCATACCTATTGTAATTCCACAGTGCCCTATTTTTCATGACAGCTGCATTCCTACTAGCTTTATTCATTACATATTTTTCATGCTCTGTCAGATACTCAGCACTGTTATTTATCCACACCCCAAGGTAGTTGTACTCATTCACTACTTTTAGCACGAACTCCTGTATTCTATGCTCGCCGCCCTCTTCATTAAATATCATGACTGCAGATTTTTCTTTACTATACTTGAAGCGTAATCTATCTCCCTCTGTACTGCATATGTCTAACAACTTCTGCAGGTCTTCCTTGTTGTCAGCCATTATCACTATATCGTCCGCATATATTAGTCCCGGTAATGTCTGTTTAATCAATTCCCCTTGCTTGAAAAAAGATAGGTTGAAGCCTAGTCCTCTCCCCTCTAGCTTGGTCTCCAACCCTTGCAGGTACAACATGAACAACAAAGGGGACAGAGGACATCCTTGTCTAAGCCCCCGCTGTATCTCTACAGGCCCTGATACATTTTTTCCCATTTTATGAGCACTCTGTTACCTCTATATATATCTTTTAAAAGATAAATTACTCCATTTTCCACATCCAATGTGCCCAGTATGTCCCACAAATGCTCCTGAGTAACGTCATAGGCTCCCCTAATATCCAGAATTGCTAGCCATAAGGGCCTATGTTCCTTTTCCGCAATTTCTATACACTGTGTCAATGAAAATAGATTGTCCTCCAACCTCCTTTGTTTCCGGAACCCATTCTGTAGTTCCCCTAACACCCCCTCGTTCTCCACCCAAGCCTGCAGTCTATCCTTAATAATTTGCATCACCACCCTGTAAACCACAGATGTCACTGTTATGGGGCGATAGTTACTTACGTCTGCTTTGTCCCCCTTTCCCTTATATATCATGTTCATTCTACTTAATCGCCATTCATCGGGGACTTTCTCATCCACTATCATTTTGTTCACTACCTGTATTAATGTTTGCTTGGATTTTGGTCCTAACTTCTTTATCAACATAATCGGGATACCATCTGGTCCTGTTGATGTGCCACTAGGAACCTTCTTCTCTGCCCTTTCCCACTCTCCTTGCTCAAGTGAAGCTATTGCTGTAACCGGTCTATCCTCCTTCGATAAATTATGTACCACGTGCTTTGCTGAAAATTTTTCCGTCATCCTTGTTCCTATGTGTTTTATTGCTTCATCCCCTTCTAGTCGAATACCCTCATCTGTAACAATAAACCTTTGTTCTAGCCTAGTTTTAGTACTTATTGCATTTAGATGTTTCCAGAATTTTTGGGCTGCTTTTCTATCCTTTTTATTTACTTTTGACATCCATTGGGCCCCCTTTCTTCTAATTTTCCCATTAATCAAATAGGATGCGTCCCTTCTACACTTTATGAAGATATCCCATTTTCTGTCTACTTCGGGTTTTGGTTCCCCCCTCTTCTTGAATATCTGTGTTCCCTGGACGCTTCCTTGCGCTTTTCTATTGCCCTCTTGACCTCCTCATCCCACCAACTCTTGGGTTTGCATCTTTTCCCTTTTAGCTTTACTCGCACCTTAGCTAGCTCTAGCTCCAGTAATCGAGTTAATTTGGTATAAGTCCATTCTGTTTCACTATCCTCAAAAATTACTTTCTCGATTTGTTTGGCTGCTGCTTCCAATTGCTTTTCTGAGTAAAAATTTCCCCCTGATTGTTCATCTTGCTTCAGTCCTACATTGCTTTTTCTTCTGAACCTCAACTTGATACGCTTGTGGTCACTACCTGGACTCTTCGTACTTTTCCGCGCCACCTTCAGGCGCTTATCGGCGTGAGCCTCCGCACTCTGTCGAAGGCGCACGTGCCGTGCGTCAGCTATTTGGGCTACGCCGAGAGAAGCTAGGTAATGAATGCTTTCAGCCAAAAGCGGGTATCTAATCGCGCAGAATGTGTTCTCGCTTTTGCAGCGGCCCAAGCGGCTGACGAAAGCAGTTTTGAGTCACCGAATGGAACAATTGCAGGGCCACCTTGGCAGCGCAGGTTCCCCATACCGACGCTCCAGGGAAGCTTTCGCGCGCATTCGTCGTGCATGTGGTGGGTTGCCTTGTTGTGCCCACTCCCATCTAGTAGCATGCTCCCCCGAGCTTCTTAACAGAAACAGCGTAACAGTTAAGGCTGAGGGCTGGCCAATGGAAGCAAGCAGTCTTCATGGAACTTTCTACGTAGACACGGGGCATGCCGCTCCTAAGAATGCTGATGTATGATGGTGTAAACAATAGGTATACCACACAAGACGAACGCAGTCAGCGTCGAAAAAAAAAAAACCCTTGCATTGCATGTGGCATTACCAGCGCTCTACAGGGAGCCGCCTCGCAAAATTCACAGCTTGTTTTTCAGCTTTCAAAGGCTAAGTGCGCAGGCAAGGAACGGGCACTTCGTAAAATCTCGGCTTCCGCTTTTGACCTGGAAAAGCAGCAAGCCTCGAAGTAGATGGAATAACTTAATAGTAGATGGAGTAAGTAGATGGAATAAATGGATAAGTAGATGGAATAAAGTTTCCTTGAGTCAGGCACGTGCGCGAAATGAAGCATGCAAAAAGTTTCGCTTGCTGCTGCCATGAAATGCGCTGTACAGCAAACTGCACACAAAAACAACCGACAGCGCAGACGCCGGTGGTCGCAAAACGCTGGCTCGGAGCAACAGTAACGATAAACTAGGCTATTATACTCCACAGTATTGAAATGTGGACACTGAAGCAACAGGTCAGTTACGAGTGAGGTTACGTGAAATTAATTACAATGCAATATTTGCAGTTCTTTTGTGCGCCCGCCAACGGGTTAAGCCTAACGTTTCAAGTCGAAAGCTCGCAGCGTAGTAACGACGCAGTTCGTTCCAGACAAGACAAACGACACATGGCAATGTTCTACAGCAACGGGTCTTGTCCTTTCAACATACCATAGCTGCCACTTTTCTTGTACAGCTTCCAGGCAAAAACTAACTTAAAAGTTGCAGCAACGGCGAGAAAATCACGGCCGCAAACTTCACGCTAGCAACCACCAGCCAACAGCAAAAGCGTGCAGTGTACTCTCGAACGCAGGAAGCCGCTAGCGCAGCTGGTTTCTTTCAGTGTTGAACGCACAGAGCCGCTTTGTGCCGGTTCTCGCTGACAGGATTCTAGTCTAGCAGACGACGCAGTGTAACACATAAATGAGGAGATGCTTTAGTTCTCGTCTCAAAAAATAAACCAATGAGGATGTTCAAAATGTGCTGCTGCTGCAATTCTTTTGATTGTCACCACATAGCAACTGGGGAGGATTGCGAGCAGCGCTTCACAGGCGCCTTTCGTGTTCGACTCTTACACAGCTGTTCGAAAGAACAAAACACGTCGGTGCGATATGGCTTTTTTGTTCCCGTTTCTCAAGGCGCCTGTCAACGTCGATGAGTGAAATCTTTCCTCGGCTACAAACGCAAACAATTCTTGAAAGGCAGTGGAAATATGCAAGCTATGCGATCCACTGCCTAGACCACCATGTGCATAATGGCCGCATAGACGCAACGTATGTTGCCGATAGCACCCGGCAGACGGTCAATCGCGGTCCCCACGGACCTGTAATTTGCGTCGGCAAAACACCAAGATGCTAGATTCTACAGGCCGCCTCTTGTGATCAAAGTAGGAAAAGCCGGTCCCGTCTCTAGTGCGATGGCGGACTTCGTTATGTTACTCGCGCTGGCTGGCGCGATGTTTGTCGGCAGCTACATGAGTGGCCTGGTTCCATTATCCGTTCCCTTAACTGAGGTAAGTTTTAATTAATCGAATTGAATCGTGTGAAGCGGCACTGTTGCTGTGTTTTATTTTGTTCGTCCTAAATGATTAGCAGTGGCCAAATGTGTCGAACGAGCTGTAACCTCGCGATTGACGCGGCAGTAGCGGTTTATCTCCCGCTGAGCGCACATCTGTTTTGGTCGGTTCTGTTTCTCTTTCTTTAATTCAGGCTCGGCTCCACCTGGTCTCCGTGTTTGGAGCGGGTCTACTAGTAGGCACGGCACTTAGTGTCATCATCCCCGAAGGCATCAGCACGTTGTACCTTACCCAGATCAGTAAGTACGACCTTGACTGTGTGGGGACTTGTCGCGACAGCTCTCGTCAGCAGCTTGCTTTCGGATGTAAATCGTATTCTGTCGTCTGCTGTAGCTTGCGCGCTTGGGGATAAAAAAGAAAAAGCAGCATAGGTGTGTGAATACTATAGTAGATGCGAGAATACGCTTGTTCGTACTTCAAAATTTTCTTGCGTAGATTTTGATAGCGCAAAACAAGCACACAGCAGCGCTATCCATATCTGTCGCCGTTTACGGCGCGAGACAGATCTTTATGCTTTCTTGCTAATAACATTGCGGATTTTTACCCCACTCAATGGACATTCTTGACCTGCTTCGGGAGGTGCCAGACTAGAAGTGTCTTCAAACTTTCAAGTTTCATCATTATAATGAAGAGGTGAAACAGCGTCCAAGCCTTGGTTTTGACACACGCGCACCTACCTAGAAACAAGTCGCCTTTCTTAGTGCCAATTACTATATCCAGCTCACTCACTCATTCGTGTTACCTAATTTGTGTATTCCTTTTTATTTTGTTTCTCCATTCATTCAGTAATGATGACCCAACATGTCATACTGGTCATGTGCTGGTCTGTAATATTTTTATTACCTGAAGTGTGCTATGGCCTAGTACTCGTAGTAGCGTGACTGAATGAAATCAAGAAAAAAATATCCGCTCAATTAAGTTTTGACTCCCAAGAAGCTCAGCCCTTTGTGACTGTAGGTTTGCGAAAGTTAGCAGCTGGAGATGACCTGTGCAAAATCTTTTCCTGTGCAGAAGAGCTGGTGCACGACGTGCAGCAGGGACCACAAGGTGGTCAGAAGCCTGGTGACGCTACCCTTACTGCCGCTGGTGGAGTAAGTCATGGCCACTCACACGATGATCTCCACGGGAAGCTGGAGGCAATCGACCCACGGAACCTTGTTGGCATCACGCTGGTATTGGGCTTCCTGTTTATGCTGCTGGTGGACCAGCTCATTTCCCAGCACAGGCATCACAAAGCTCTAGCAATGGCTGTTAGTGGTGAGTGGCCTTAGCTGTGCTGAGAAATGGATGATGCAAACTTGATACCTCATAGCATCCTTACCATCATTTCATTTGTGAGGCAGAAGTGTGTACAGAGTGTGGCTTTATTAATCGAAACCGGCATAACTGCTTCTCCCATAGTACATAGGAACTCTGCGTATTTAAATTGGTCCACCTAGGACCAAATACTTACTTGCATGCAGGAAGAGTTATGACGCTGCTTTAGTGCTAGCTTGGCTACAAGATGTGAATTAAAATTGGCTACATCACCGCCTGCCCATTGTGCTAGTAACTTTGTTAAGCTGTCTCTTTTGTCAGTCCATGGTAGGACTCCGTTCATTAAAGCTTCTTAGGAACGTAGATTTTTTTGATGTTGTGTAATGTCCTGTAGCCAAAAATTGCAGCTTCCTTTTTTGTTTTACAACTGCGTTACTCCATGTTCATATGCTTGTGAGCTCCATGCTAACAGTTTCTTTTGTCTTTGCACAGATCCTGAAAGCACGAGCTCAATGCACATGCAAGGACGCAGCTTCACAGCAACCCTGGGTTTAGTGGTCCATGCTGCAGGTTGGTACAGATTTACTGCATTGCTTGATGATGATGATGATGAAGTGACTCTGGAGCAACATGCCGAGTGGACACATGGAGCCTGCGTTCACAATAATGCATAGTTCTCTCTCTTTTTTAAATATATTGCAGCCGATGGTGTGGCACTAGGAGCTGCAGCAACGACGTCAAACCTTGACACTGAGGCAGTCGTCTTCCTGGCGATAATGCTGCATAAGGCGAGTCTCTGTTTTTGTACTGCAAGTGCCTGGCATTGTGAAGAATGGGTGTTCATCAAAGCATGCCAAGTTGTTTGTGAGCCAGCATGTACAAAGAATGAGATGTACTCTCAGCAAGGGATGTTGAGGGATTATTACTCGTGTAACTGTATGGCCCACACTTTGGAATTCGCTTCGAATGTGTCTGTGCGGAACCGCAGCGCCTCTAGTAGTCATGCCATGAGACTCCAAGTGAGGAGGGACAAGAAGGATGGCAGTAGGGATGATGATGATAGTATATGCCAATGCAGCAACCCCTAGTGGTCGTTCCATGAACTGCAAAGCAAGGGCTTCACGTGACAATTACTGCATCTTTCCTCTCTTCTTTATCCCCTCCTGTCGAGCTGCTATGAACACATTCAAGTTTGAGTGTCCAAGTGCATAGTTTGCACTTTGTGCAAAGTTTACCACGCCTTTCATTCTCTCATAATCTCCTTATTATAATGCTAAGCACGCTTCAGCACGAGCACCCAAGTGCGCAGTCAAGATCTAGGGATCGAATTGGCACAGTTACTGGCCACTACTATGGTGAGGCTGCATAAGGCTCAAACATGCATTGGAAGAGCAGGCCTTTAAAGGAAAACACTGGAGCATTTTTGAACATTTTGAGTTCACTGTCGCATTACAGTACGAGCTCATTAATTCTAACTTCGAGGGACCATTAAAAAATGTTCGAATTATCGAATGACAGAAAAAAACTGACAAGAACCGCTTGCATCAAAATAAATTTATTTGGTGAAAGGCTGCGCCACGATCGCCTGCTTTCGAGATGAGAACGGCACGACAGTGAGTGTTCTTCACATTTCAGTCAAAGCTTTATTGTGTGCACGCTGTCAGGAGCATCGAAGCAGAACAGCTCCAAAATGAAAAGGGCCTTCGCGTCATCCTTCGCTGTGCGGCGCGGTAGAGCCCCCTTCACAAGCGGTTGCATCACGTGTGAGGAAGCTTCACCGCAAATTAGAGCGAACGGCACATGATGAGCGCACAGTTTCGGCGCAATGGAAGAACCACACGGATGAAAGCCAGAAAAGCGCGCAGCGGCTCCAATCAGCATCCTAAACAGAGCACAGCCAGACTCGGTTGGCTGGCTGGTGTCTGGTCCGATAGCCGCCGTTGCCACGGGCTGGCGTGAAGCTCAGGAAAGCAAAACCGAAACTATGCAGTGTGACTGCTCTTAGAGATAGGGCCAACCACTTTTCGTCACGCCTGCCATTGCACGTACGTCAGGGGTGCATGGGCAACTCTGCATCATGCAATTCAGGTTTGATCACTTGCCACGCAAGTCGTACCTGGATGCGGCCTCCCATCGGGAAGCCGTTCAAACTACCCGGTGCAAGACTCTTAGCATACGCATTAGCAAGCGTCCGACGCCATAGACTTCCATAGGCGTTGACCGGGACCGTGCCAGCTGTTCGAATCATCCGGATTTTCGAATTTACGGAGGTCAAATTAACGAGCTTTTACTGTATATTTCTTGGACCTTCCTGTCATAGATTTAATAGTTTTTAAAACTAATGAGGAAAACAATTATAAAAAAAGTGAAAACCAGGAAACTGAAACTAGGTTTCATCTAAAGTATAATGTCACAGATACTGTCACAAAACCCCTTATAGGCGCATTGATTGGCTAAACTGGCTACTTTAAGTGATAATTTCAATCGTTATTTTTGCGAAGTGACTAAAAACTAGCTCGAAATTTTGTCCTTCAACAAACGCAGAGCGAATACTGATGGGCGTGCAACTCGTAATGTCGCACAAGCAAGGTTTGCCCGTAGAGATCGCCCCAGTTAAGGCCATGAAACAGCAGAATTTTAAATTAATTAGTGCCGAAACAAAATGCCGCTCGGCTAAGAAATTTGGCTCAAAAGATCAGAAGACTGCAGAGAACATACCGTGAAGGTTTCAGTGAAATGCTTGGGGATAAGAAAAAAACACCGCAGTTACCCTTTAAAGGAGGAGTTCCAAGAGCTATTGTCGTAGAGCATCAATTGTGTCACATGAGGGGTCCCCAATTTTTCAAGACCCCGCCTAGGAGGTGCTTTTATTTTATTTTTGCAGGCACCAGCAGCGTTTGCCCTAGTGTCTTTCCTGATGCACGAGGCTGTGGAACGCCCCACAGTTCGCAAGCACTTGCTTGTCTTCTCACTGGCGGCGCCTTTACTAGCCATCGTTACCTTCCTGGCAATAAACCGGGTGAGCTTCCGTTGTTTCTTGTGTGCAGTACCCATAAGTAGTCAGATGTATTGACCATCTTCTAAAATGTACTCTACTACACCCAGGTAAAACCAGTATGTCACACACTTCCTGCTTACATGGGACACCAGTAATTACCACATATTTGATCGCCAGTTGTGCTATGTGTGTTGCATCTAAATTGACACATGCTGTGGAATTGTCTTCAGAACAATAGGCTTCCTGATTACAAAAAAAAAAAGCTTTTGATTAGAAAGAATTGCAGTCAACTGCCTGCAGAAAAATGCATGTTCACTGACAGTGCAGCAAGGTATCATCCAGCAACACGACTGGAGACTTGCTCGAGCAAAGCATTGCACAAGGGCACTGAAGCACAAGAAGAGGTCTCACAGAACGAGAACAATACATTACCGTGTTTCCAGCTTTATGCATTTTAACAGCTGACCATGCACAAGCCACAAAGTTTGATGACATGCTTGCACTTTCCGCTCCAGGGTGCACCCCAGTCTATCGCATCGCACAACGCGACGGGTGTCGCACTGCTGTTCAGCGCCGGCACGTTCCTCTACGTCGCCACGGTGCACGTGCTTCCCGAGCTGGTGGTGCGCCACAGCACGCACCAGACGGACAATCGAGGCCGCATGACCACGCCCCCGAGCGAGGGCTTCACCCGCATCGACGTGGTCGCCATTGTCATCGGCACGCTGACGCCCATGGTCCTTACTGTCGGAAACCATGGTCACTAGTCACCGGACTAGTCATCTTTCTGCCTCCTCCTATGTTTTGTGCTCAGAAGTGACGTTATATCGCTGCTGCTTGCCCAGCAAGACTGGCAAAACAAAACTGTATTGGGTGAGCAGTCGATGTCCACGGGTTCATCCGCTATTGCCGGCCGTTTGCGTTCCGGCTGCATTTGTTTTTGTAGATGCCGGGGGAAGTCCGTTCCCCACTACCTTTTCAAGCTGCGCGCACTTTTGGCAGTGTGAAACGCCGGTGTATAATATTGCAGTGGTGGTCATGCCAGCATCGCCGTATACCTCTGCCTGCCCGTTTGCCGTGGCGTGATGGCTGCAGTGATTCCATTGCCTGGCCTTTATGACCAGGCCCTTCTTTCGGTTGCGTGGTGCCAGCAGGACTTGTTCTTTCTTAATATTTTTTTTCTCCTTCTGCCACCTTTCCCAGTAGTGCCGGAGTGAAGTGTAACTACATTCCGTTTAGGCAACGTACAGATGCAGGGTTGCACATTGCACTTCTGTGTGAATTTCTGATCAGAACCTTGTAATGTGCCTCCATCCCCTGATTTCATTTTTATAACGACCCATATTAGAACGCTCATTTTGAAAATGATATAAACCACTGAGAAAGAAGACGTGTATATATTTGTTGAGAATATCTGAGTATCTAAAAAGAACGGTTGCCCTTGTCTAACAGAGTGTCCATTGTTCAGCATTGCCTCATGTCCTTCAGTGACAGTACAATGTATGAGGTGTGGCATGTCCGTTTTGGCAGCTGCATGTGTTTTTATACTGCCTGAATCATTTACGTCCTTCCTTCCTGAAATGTTGGTTATTGAAAGTTGTCCTGTGTCTGAGCATAGGTATTTACACAAACTAATGAAGTGGTGTACATAATTTGAAAGCCGCCTCCCATGTTTACAACCAGAAATAAATGTACAAATCCTCAAGTATCCCATTTTCTTGTCGCCACCGCCATGCAAGTGAGCAAGGTTCTCTCAAATGTGCTCAATGCCTTACACAAACACCAAGCTTCAAAGTTAAGTGAAAGAAGGGTAAATATCTGGTATTCAAGGTGGCTCATAATGAAAATTTGTGATTCTCACAACTTTTTGTCACTGTTGTCTGCAGTCACCTCTTCGTATCCCTGCTGTATACATTTTGCATGACCTGTCCTCAAGTGGTGCTCCGAACCAAATATGAAACTGCCGATTATTCACTTTGTTATACCTTCATGCAGAAACTAGCTTATCCTTCCTAACAGCTCTGTTACTGAGCAGCTCAAAGAAGGAAGCACTCCTCTTGCACTAATATGATCTCTTGTCGCTAGGAGAACTTTTTCTTGTGCTTGACTTTTCATTTATGTAGGGAGAAACCCCACTGTATATAAAAAAAATGAGCTGTAAACAAAAAGGTGGTCACCCCACTGGAAAACTTTGCGGCTGTAAACTTACAACGCTATAAAAAAAATTTTGTAGCAAAACACCTGCAATTGTGCCTTTTAAGTGTTCGTGAATACTCATTCCCTGAAGGCAATTCAGTCATACACAATTACTGCCCAAGCTGTAGCTAATCATGACCAAACAGTAGAAGAAAGGTGCCGATCAGCACATTCTCTATGCAATACTTCTTTTTATTGTTGATATTACTCTGTATGCACATGAGTCCACAGGAGATAAGAAGTCTATCTCTGGTGCTCATCTTCTGTACACAGAGAGATGGATGTGAAGTCATTAAGAAGAGAGACGTGTCCAACCCAAGTAAAGAAACACTGATGCTGTCGACTGGGTTTTTGATGCCATGTTACATGATGCTAAGGTGACACTGTTTTGTACACATGGTATTGAGCACGCCTTTCTCCGAATGATGATACACACAAACACTGGAGGAACAAAAAAAAAAAAAAAATCCACCATGCTCACTGATGACCCTTAAAAAGGAGCTTCACAAACACAATTTGAAATGCAACGCAACTTCACGCATCTATACATTTTGGCAAACGACCGTTTCCAAAGGTGGTACAGTTATTGTTCAATCTAAGCTGAGCCACAACTTCAGCAAACACAGTAGATTGGATGAACAGTTTCACATCTAGCAGGTACCTCTGTCTGTCCATGGACGTGACGAGTGCCAAGGGTTAATAAAACTAGAAAACAGGAATACGATAATTCACGGCTAGCAAGGGCAATGCTTCATATTAATGTGAGCTGGTCTCGATCAGGTAGAGAGCAGTCCTGGCAGCAATTTGCAGCCACGGGTTTTGATGACTAGGCCAGCAGTTTGGACCCTTGCTGAGCAAAGAAGTTCGGGACGTGCAATCCGGTGTGATGTCAGTTATGGCTCTAAAACAGTGTGTTGGAACTGCTACCTTGCCGGAGATGAACTGCCCCGCAAAAGTAGTAAAATGAGGACTTGTACAATGTACACGCGATTCGGGCAAAGCAAGCTTCCTCCTAGCTGCAGGCGCTTCTGCCACACTGAATAGCACCCAGCCTGCAAGTGTTACATGAGTAGGAAGAACACTCAAGAGGACGAAAACAACCAGACAGCTGCTGTCACGTGCAGCGGCCACTGATGATAAATGCTGATGATCCTGCATGATACACCTCACCTCATGGTGATTCTTATGTTGCTGTCGAGTGGCTTTATAATATGTTAACGAAGGATAATGGTAGTGAAATTATGCTAGCTGACAACAAGCTATGGTGGATGAAACAGCCCTCGCCTGAGCCTTCGCCCGAGTCCCCGCCCGACCAAACCACTGATCACTTTCATGCGCAGCATTGCCACAGAGTGGACTCTTCTGAGCTGGCCACTGCAGAGCCTTATTGTCTTGTAATCATGGCAATTTCTGAACTCGGTACCATTTAACAGGCCAAAGAATAGACAAAGGTTCAGAAGTGTACACTGCAGTCAAACCACGTAATAGGCAATTCAGAAGTCTGGGCGGAGAGTCTGCTATGACCAAACGGCTGATACTTTCGAACATTCCGGTCAGTACTGAGACGGGCTGAAAGTGGCGAGTTGCTCCCTGTCACCCGTATCCACTTTTCACATACACACGCAAAAAAAAAAAAGACTTCCACAACTATTCAGCTGACGAACATAGCCACATAAACTGTGCACTCACCAGTTCCAGGCAAAATTCCTGCCACAGCTCTGAAGTCTCAGTTCGTCTCTAGCGACAACAAAAAGGAGTGGAAACAACAGCTCGCACTGAGACCAAAAAGTCAACACCACCTGGAGTGCTGCCACGAATTCTCCTGAAGAATGTCGATTTCCACAGTCGAACATAGTGATCCCCAACAAACTTCTTGTGTATGTGTACGCTGTGGTTCCACGTGGCCCTGCCTTTCTATTTTCCCCTTTTTTTTTCTTCTCCAAAGATCGGCAGAGGCGGTAGCAGCGTTGTGATTTCCGTGCAGCCCACAGCAAACGCGTCAACAGCAGTGCACACTTGCCTTGAAGAAACAGAAAACAAGCCGCAGATGGATGATGCCATGATGTCCTTTGCCTGTACAGCTGCCCTTTCCTGGAAAGTGCCGCATGTCTGGGTTGATTCATTCGTCATAAATGGGTTCAAACTTTTCGTCTCCCAGCGCGTTGATGCTGGGCGCATCAGCGGCCGCCAGTGTTTCTTCCTTTGAGGTCCCTCCCTCTTGCGTCTTGGCAGCATCTTGCGGTGTGGCGTTGGCTGTTGCCTCTCCTTCGACAGGTTCAGTTCTGTCCCGTGCTGATTCCTGGTCACTGGGGCCCTTCCCCTCTGTAGGGGTAGCAATACATTACACGTTTAGTGCCGACACCAGCACATAAGGAATAAGTAGATCAGTGAACAAATGTAATGTTTCTACACTTCGTTGCTTGAAAAAGCCACTGCAGGAAGTACTGAGGCTTTACTTCGACAAAGTAAACCTAGCAATAAATCCCCCTCCCCGCAAAGAAAACGGTATGTCAGGGATTCCAATGATATAGAAACATTTGACCTGGAATTTGTCTTGACTGCAGACACACGAAGACCCAACTACTATAGTAGCCCAGTTTATTAAGATGACAAAGTATTAATGGCAAAGTTGCTGACACAAAGGCCTACACTACTAGAACCAGACAGCTCACTGTGCAATGATATGCCTGCAAATTAACAAGGCATCCCAAGTTGCAAAAAAAAAAAAAAAAAAACCACTGCTGGGTGGCCAGCAAAAAAAAAAAAAAAAGAATGCTACGAAAAAGGGGTGAAATATAATGCCATCTTTTCTAACACTCGCAATAGAAGAAAGGTCCATTATTAGCAAGACGTACATTAAGACATAAGTATGTGTCTTGCTTTATCTCGGCATATACCAAGAAAAGGCGCTGCAAAAGCTGCAAAGAAATACAGCACTGGTTGCTCGTCGTTCTTTCATGCTGTGCCCCTCGAGTGCCGTCCATACATTTGCATCTCGGGGAATTGCAAGGACCGGGCAAACCACGTGTGGTAGCACTACAAAACAGACAGCCACAAGACACGTTTCCAATAGAAAGGTCCACTGATCTAGCTACCACGGCTGAATGCCACCCGCAGGCACGGTAGTAGTACCAACCAGAAAGAAAAAAGAAAATAAAGGAGCGTGCATGTATGCATCTTACATGCAAATTTTTATTAAAGAAGTCACAATTACGAAATCTTCAAGGAGCATGTATACTATGTGCTGAAGCCAAATACCTCATTTCATTTTATGTAAAACAAGTCCTTGTGTGCATCTGTAATATGTTAGGAAAGCTTTTACAGCGAGAGCTGTTATAGCCTTGGTTTAGCCATATAGCCCTGCATTCTACTGTGGAATCGACAGCGTCAGCCATAAGACCTTAATTACTTAGTGAAGTAATTTAATTAAGTCTAATTAAATTAAACACAACAGCCGCCATCTGCCACTGATGGCCACCGGTAGGTGGAAAAGTTAAAAGAGGCTATACCAGCTGGCGCTGTAAACAACTTAAGGAGGAATGAGGGTTTTAAAAACTTGTTTTTTATTTATCGACTTAACTTGCTGAAACTTGGCACAAGTATCACAGAATGCTGATTTCAAATATGCATTTAGATTTCAAACATTTCACCTGGGAGGAAATTTATGGCAAAATAACATCCCAATTAGGCCATTTCTTACGGGCCTTTATGATAATTTCTCAGTTAAAAAAGCATTTTTAAGAATATCTAGACGTTTTCAAAGGTCCACCACACATCCTGAAGCTTTCATTTTTCCTTTAATCATGATAGATTAGCAATTAGGCCAAGTGTGGGCTAATTACTGTAACATTGTTTTTTCTTTCAAACTTTGCAATTTATTTATGATCAACAAAATGACTTTATACTATAGGCATTTTGTAAGCTTTAGATGTGTTGTGGGCATTTGCAAATGTCTGCTTCTTCTTAAAAACGTTTTTTTAATTGTTAAATTACTATAACAGCCTGTAAGAAATGACCTAATTAGGATATGTTATTTTGCCATATATTTCCTTTGAGGTGAGATATCTGAAATCTTGGTGCACGTTTGAAATCATCATTCTATGATATATCCGCACGCTAAGTTTCAGCAAGATATGTTAACAAATCTACAGAGCAGCTCACCTGTTGCCTCAGCCTGTTTCTCATGTGCAGCATTAGATTCGGCAGTGTCCATTGGCTCTGTGGTTGCGCTGTCATCCGCTGTCGCCTGTTCCACCACTTCGCCATTGTCCGTGGGCGCCGACTTCTCACCGGCCTCGTCTCGGCTCTCGGCTGTTGCCTCCTCCTGTGCGCCCTCGGCGCCATCCCTGGTGGCCGCAGCCTGCTCTTCCTCGGTTGCCGGCTTGGCCTTGGTTGGGGGACCCCTGTTCTCTTTATCAGGGTGGATTTCTTCTTCTTCTTCTTCCGCGGGAGGCGCGTGGTCACGGTGGTAGAGCTCGTCGATGGCGTCTAACTCCTCCTTGACCTTTGCACGCCGGCTCTCAATTATGGCTGCAAGAAAAAACCAACGAATAAATCCCGTTCGAAAGGGAGAAAAAGATGGTAAGAGTAGAGCAACAATCAAATCTTCCGACTTCAGCACACTGCAAATGGATGGAAGTAGAGTGGAAATAGTGCAGGAGGAACCAAGCTGCAAGTAGCACAGTGTGAAAAGAGGGGCTAACCATGAACTGCATGGCTAACAATCATTAAAGCTGCGAACTGGGCGAGTTGGTATTGATTCATATTTGGACAGCGCAATAAAACTACGGGACACAACGAAGAAAGGACCTTTCTTCGTTGTGTCCCGTAGTTTTATTGCGCTGTTCAAATATGAAGCTAACAATCATAAACAACAAACTTCATTGCACAGTAAACAGGCAGTTAGTCGCACCAGTGGAGGCCCCTAACCTGCAAGCAGTTGAGGTTTTTCTTACTAAAGATGCCAACTTGAAACCCCAAAGATGAGCATTATGACACAGTATGGTGAAAGGTTTCCAAATGAGCTCCTTGAAAAAAAAAATAAAAAAGGAAGAACTGGTATGTTTGCCTACACACTAAGAACGAATGCAACTGCACTAGTCCGACTGAAGCGAATGACACCTTTGCTGCAAGTGCGTGCAACCCAACAAGCATGCTGCGCTGCTCCCACTGATGCTACTGGTAAAATGCAATTGGGAGCATTTTTTGGAGAATTAACATTTCCAATTTGGAGCATTTTGCGCAGAAGAACATTGACTTAGAAGCAGTCTTAGGCTGACAAACGATGCTGGAAAAGTTTGAAAGTTATGCAAAGGTGCGCTATAACCATTAGGTTTCTCATTATCAGCACAGAGTCGCACCTGACAGCTCTTAAAATTCTAAATTTTATTTTCTACATTTATAGAGAAGACACTTTTGCAGAATGTGTCACACAATGTTTACTTGAGGAGTATATACTTTACATATACTCATGAGTACAGCAGCTCAAATATGCTGATGTCCAGCTCTCCACTTTTCTTTGCAAAGCTTTTATGAAAAGGTTTTGTTGAATCTCCACCACATTAGAACCTCTCTCTATTTTTTTTTTCATTTTTGCTAACCAGTTCTGGCACATTTTCTTGCATGCTTCTGCGTGTCCCTCAGAAACAATTAAGCAGACTCGGTTGCCTCCACATCCTTGTGAGCCAGGCCATCATTCCCTGTGCTGTCTGAAGCACCGTCTCTGAAAATTCTGCCTGGAGCGCACACAAAGCCTGCATTAGCATGTACAGCACTTCATTTTTTTTGAACGAATGGCAGAGCACCAGGCTCACCACATTGCACAACTGAAACAAAATGTGAAGTTTAAGTGCAGCAACTCCATGTAGTTGTGCCCATTTGCAATGCACACTGCCCTAGTACAAACGAGGTAGACAAAGAAGTTAAAATTCACATTACGGCTACAGAACTGAGTCTCAAATAGAATGAATGCCCCCTGACATGGCGCTTAATTACAACCAAAATGCAGGCACCAGGAGCCCACGTGCGGGAATGTGCCGCACGGCTGTGGTTGTCATCGCAAACATACATGAGCATAAAAAATTTTCTGAGCACAACGTGGAAATGATGGGCACACATGTGACAAAAAGTGGGAAAAAAACCCTCCATGCGAGCCCAGCATTGCCCTGTCTCGTGGACAGTTCAAGCTCCCGGCAAGGCTGCCCGAGTTAGGTGTGAATCTCGCATGACGGATGCGGAGTGGAGAGAGACACTAATGTGCTTTGAACACTTTTTGTCCTTCCCCATATCCCTGCTTATAAAGACAAAATAAATCAAACGAACAAAATCCAGTGGCAACAGCTCCAAAGAGGGGGCCAAATAAAAACTGCATTATCAAGGTTCATCCTCTTGAATGATTATTGGATGAATTTTTAATGTGGGCCAACAACTTTTGGACCTCTTGCCTCCCCTTGAGCGAGTGCTTGCCACACCACCTCTTGTCAATTGTGTAGTGTGGCAACGCCAACCACCTGCCATCTGAGTAAGCACCGCTTGGCGTTGGGGAGTAAAGTAAAAATTGCATGTGTTTGCTAATAAAAATATTCCGGAAGAGCTCGATACAGCCAATAATCGGTAATATTCGTGTTCACTATATCGAGGCTGCACCAGTATAAAACAGGTTTCTACTTTTCCTCCCCCACCCACAAACCTGACTTCTTGACTCAAAAGTGCTTTTATGCACTTTGCTGGTCGGGTTTAGAGAGTCAAGCCACACCTATTGTCTAAACTAGACCTGACCGAGTAGCATACACATGATCAAGTCAAACATGTCAACTAGGCCGTCACACCCACGTAAACGTTGCTATATATACAGGGCAGGATAAGAAGTGGCCCTGTCATGTTGAGTGAAATGCACTGGCAGGACGGTGGCGACATCCAGTCATCACTTGAACAAAAAGAATCACCTCACAAGAATTTCACTGACCGAGGATGCGCTTCTGGGACTCCTTGAGCCGCTTCTGCGTCTCGGGTGTGTGCCTGGCCGGCTTGAACATGATGTGTGGCTTGGTCCTAGTGTGGATGAAGTTGAGCAGCAGTCGCTGGCGAGCTTCAGCCTCTTCGTGCTGCAAGTTTGGCGACATAAGGAAGAAACATGAGCAAGCGTCGTACTCTTTGTTTCTCTCAAAAGAAGAGAAGCCTGGCATGACGCTGTGGCTTTTAAGCACAGACAGTACAGTACACGATGCCAAGAGGCAAGTGGTGATCATGATCACCCACCAGGCGAGCCACTTCAAGCTTGAGCTCAAGCCGCCGCAGGCCCTGCTGCTTCTGGCGGCGAGCCAGGAAGAGGTCCTGGCGCTCCTTGCGCAGCTCGGCTTTCTCCCGCTCGGCTGCCTCCTCCAGCTTCTGCTCAATTTCAGCACGCTTCTGGGACTGCACCTGGTCCTTGCGCCTGGTCTCCTCACTCTGGAACTTCTGCAGGGTGCCCATTATCATGCCAAACATGCGCCGGTTGCGCTCCAGGCACTTGCTGTCACCCTTCTGCGCCGCGCTCGCCTCTCGCCGCGTCCGCACGGACTCCTTGGTGGGTGCTGCCACCACCGAAGACTGCACTCCACCCTGCATCCACCAGGCAGCATTCAACACAGTTTCTCCTCATCCTTACCTGATTCGGGACAGGCCAGGAACACCCAGCCATACTGGCCGCTGCGTTACTCAGACAGGAAGGCAATAACACATCTGACCAAACTGCTGGTATTCAAATTTTCTTGAAGCGGCACTTAGAAGTAGGTTTAATATTTGCTGAAGAAGGATGGAAAGTTGGGCCAGTTGGTAACAGTTCATGGTGGGTGTAACAGTGCGAACACACGAGAGACGAGAAGAGAAAGACAGCGCTTGTCTGTGTCTTTCTCTTCTCGTCTCTCGTCTGTTCGCGCTGTTACACCCACCATGAACTGTTAATATTTGCTGGTCTGGGCGCAGTTGGAACGAGAATCCCATGTCGCCTGCCACGGTGATAAGCCAAAAAGTACTTCTCGCCACTCGAGGAAACAGCACTGCCATCTGTTGCTTTAACGGAAAAACTCCCACCTTAACCGCGGCTCTTTCACAGCTTCCACAAAGGGAGTCCAGCCCCCTTCCTCAGAATCAATGGATGGCATCCCTGTTCCAACCATTATGAAAATTTACTTCAGTTGGACAACGCTGCAGACGACATGCACTTCCAATTTACCCTGACAAGAGCAGATCAGTACCACAAGCAAACACAGTAGAAAACAAAATCGATCATCAAGTTACTTCTCCATGCAGAATCTGCGAGAAAGCAAGTCAGCACTGCGGCTGGGAGAAGCATGTATATCTGCTTCTCTGATCAGCACAACAGTCTGAATAGGAAGATTTTTGCAAATGCAAAAGCCAAGCGCAGTTTAAAATTGTTCATCCCACTCAAATGGCTGAATGCAAGTCTTCCATGGTCAGAAGTTCGGGTCATTAACCGGATGGAACAACCACCACAATAAAAAGAGAAACTATGGCAGACACTTGATCATAATTGCATCACTCGTTCTGCACATTCAGGACGATAACAAAACGGCACGAAGGACAATGCTCAGTCTCAAAACATGTTTCGGATATGAAAAATTCTGTGAAAGAAACGGTGCTTTATTTTAGGAAAATGCAACGCCTAATACAGTAGAACGCTGCTATAGTAAACTCGATATAGCAAAAACTTGGATATAGTAAAGAGAATATCGTAAAGAGATCTAATAAAAAACGGTTCCAGTATAGAGCGTATGCCCATGGCGATACACTTCCCGTTGAATGACGACCTTGCGGTATGCGCGCAGTCTACGACATCCCAGAGCCGCAGGCATGTAACAGCGTAATCGTGAGGCTAACAGTCGGAGTCAAATGGACATCGACTTTACACAATAAAATGAAATTTTCAAAGCGAAGCTCTTAGGTGCCCATTCGTGGCTTCTGCGGCAGCAGCAGTGGTGTAACTGGCAGAGCTATAGCAAAATGAAGAGCACAAAGCAATGGAATCAAACTCCTGCCCCTCTCAGTATTTCGTGGCCACGTTATATTCGTGCAAATGCAGTACTTCCACAAGACTTGGGCAAAATCGAAAATGTAACAGAAAATAAATCACTGGCGTGCAATAAGATGACAAGATCAGGTTAGAAGGTATTTCTAAATGTTTAATCAAACCAACATTACATGTTTATTAAGTAGCCAAATTATCCCACAGCACCCATCCTGGAGCATGCCACCAAAAACAACTGATATAGTAACGTTCGAGCAACTTTACTATAGCGGGTTTCTACTGTATAGAAGAAGGAAATTAAAAAATCCATAGCACGGCCAGTCACCATTGCACATTACAGTTTATGAAAAACTACCACTGCGACATCTTTAAACAATGGTTTGAAAAAAGGATCCTTACATGTGGCCAAATGTCTTCGTATAGACTTCTTTGAAAAAAGAAAAGAAAGGCTACCTAGAACAAAATAAGCATTTAGGCAAGGTGAATATTCATTCTACAAATCTTCTAATTTGCAGTATGCATGGATGCACTGACCAATAAATCGTTAACAGCCAGGTGGCTCTTAACAGCTAATAACGCTCCACATAAATACAAAAATACTGCAAAAGCACTGCAGTTTCAACAGGAGGTATGCCATTTGCATTTTTAAATGATAAATGTGGTAGTGGTTGCAGTGATACCTTTCGGGGTAGCTCCTCATCCTCGCCGCTGTCCTCTGCTGGAGCTTGAACTGGTGTTCTATGAAAGCCAAATGAAGAAGCAACAAGAGTAGCGGAAGCAGAGGTAAACATGGCTTCTTTTCTTAGCCGAGCGCAGCTTTACACCATTATCATCGCCACCACTTTGCAAAATTGACCAAACCATGTGAAAAAAAAAAAAAAGAACAGCTTGCTTCACTTACTTGTAAAGACAGCCCTAAAACTACCTCTGTTCAGGCTGCAATTTTTTTTTTTTACTGTGAAGCAAGAACCCCAGAACATTTTTTTTTGAGCGGGGGGGCACGACTTCGAGCTTATGTTGTTACTTATTTATTTAATGCTCATTTACATAATAAATTTCATTTTTTATTACTTTTTTATTTTTCAATGTTCAAAGGCTGATCTAAATTGTCACGTTGGGGTGACTACATTCTAGTAGTCAGGAAGGCAATGAAAAGGCTTCCAACAGAAACTGTTTAAAGGGCTGACTCGCGCCCACTAGGAACCGATTGGCCCAGTAGCGGCGTTAGCCACACGTGTGTTCAGCGGTCATCGAAGTGAATGCCTGCAGTTCTTGGCCGCGCTCAATTTAAAGCTGGCAAGGGTCCTTCGAGATAAAGAACCAACAGAAACTACAACAATCTGGAAAAATGTGGAAGCATTTGCACGTGGCCACGATCAACGGAAATAAGTCTCGTCGCATCTCGCATTACAAAACAAAATAATAAAGCCATGTGCCGGCAGTTTTGAGTGCAAACGAACAAACGACGCAAAGATTCAAGGCAATATAAAACGAACTGAAATGAGAAACTTTATGCACGAGGAGTGATCAGTTGCATTTAAAAAGTTTGCGCATGGTTTGTTTAAATTCTGCTAATCATGATCATGTACATGGTTCAGACAGTCTGCTTCTGTTGGGACATGACTGGTTTAGGTTACTCATATACGAAATGCTTTACAACTGGCTACGAAGCCAAGTAGCTCAGCTCCACTCCGCTTTGCATTAAAGGAGTCCTAGAACTGAAGTGTTTCAATTGTCAGAAATCTGATCCAAGTGCATGCAATTAGAGACTGGGGGGGTGCTGCCCCCTCTGGAAAAATGTTGGGGGGGACCGGCCCCCTTGCCCTTCCCCTGTTCCGGGGTCCCTGCTCTGAAGCTTTCCCTGTCCTCATGGGTTTACTAGCATATGCATGAGAGGGTACACCTATAGCAGCAAATATGAGAGTCTTAATGACATGCTGTGGTAGTGGAATGCGGGGGTTTAATGTCCCGAAGCGACAAATAAGACATCGCCCGGAGTTCTTTGACATGCACCAATGTTGGACAGCACACAGGACTCTTTGCATTTTGCCCCCATTGAAATATGCTTACCGTGGCCGGGATTCAATCCCGCGACCTGGGGATAAGCGGCCTAACTCCAAAGCCACTGATCTATCACGACAGGTTAATGACATGTTCTTGTTTCAGTTTCATATTGTACATTGGATTCAAATTGTCCTCATTTGTATTCGTGCTACTGTCTTAGTATCCCTCTTTATAAACTGAAGCTCCGCAGCTGCACAAACATCCTCAGCCAGTATCCACGTAATATGACCTGCCTCGGATCCCCAAGATCACACATCGTCATCCTGTTGTTGTTCTGAAGGGGGTTGTTATGGGTTTTTCCTTTTATTTTAACCATAAAACTAGGCTGATAGCCGGCATCTGTATTTCTGTCTCCCTGTGTTCTCATACTTAATTTTCGCACATATTTTACATTGCTGGCTACGTAAAACGAACACGTCGAACAGAAAGTGTTGCTGCATTTTTCCTTTTTATTTTTGACAGCGTGCTTGTGAATGCACCCCCCTTGCTCTTAGGTTGTGTGAAAACCAACCCACAGCAGTGCTTCCTTTTCAGTGGACCAACGAAAACCATACCAGTGCGAAACAAGTTGCGGTTAATAATTGCAACGGAACAAAAAAACAGTGCTGCTTTACAGCCTTATCAATGAGGTGATGTGAAATACCAAAAGACATACCGCGTTGGTGGGCCTCCTATATTTCTCCGCTTGGCAGCTGGTGGTCCAGTCTTAATGTTCGGCTTCCTGCAATGTAGGTGGAGCATGCACATCAATGAGCATATGAGTTTAAAGCTGGTGCCCAAAAAGCTACTCGTCTATGGCATCCGGAGCGTTTACGAGATTGTGCTTCTATTGCAGTTGCAAAATTACGCTTTTAGCACAGCTCACATCAACTGTTGCTACTGGCTTCCCACTGACGACTTTACCAATACTCTTGCGCTACTTGCAAACGGCCACTTTCGCACACATAGCCAAACAATTCCGTCACAATTACACTTGTTTTAAGACGTGATGTGTTCGCAGCGGGTTTACAGCTTACTATTGTTTTAAATCGCTCATTGTTTTAAAGTATTTCACAGGTGCCTTTAGGATGTTTTCGAAAGGCATCACAACAAACTGCAATACAACCTGCGGACAGCAATTCCCCGATCGTCAGCGGAGCCGTACGCAGTTGCTGTGGGCACTCTTAAAAAATGCTTCCATGGCAACTCGCGCGGGTGTGCAGCTTATTATTTGCAAATCGCTCGTTGTTGTAAAAGTATTTCACAGGTGCCTTTAGAATGTTTTCGAAAGGCATCACAGCAAACTGCAATACAACCTGCGGACAGCAATTCCCCGATCGTCAGCGGAGCCGTACGCAGTTGCTGTGGGCACTCTTGAAAAATGCTTCCATGGCAACTCGCGCGGGTGTGCAGCTTATTATTTGCAAATCGCTCGTTGTTGTAAATGTATTTCACAGGTGCCTTTAGAATGTTTTCGAAAGGCATCACAGCAAACTGCAATACAACCTGCGGACAGCACTTCTCCATTCGTCAGCGGAGCCGTACGCAGCTGCTGTGGGAAGTCTTGAAAAATGCTTCCATGGCAACTCGCGCGGGTGTACAGCTTATTATTGTTGTAAATCGTTTGTTGTTTTAAAATATTTAACAGGTGCCTTTAGGATGTTTTCGAAAGGCATCACAGCAAACTGCAATACAACCTGCGGACAGCAATTCCCCGATCGTCAGCGGAGCCGTACGCAGTTGCTGTGGGCACTCTTGAAAAATGCTTCCATGGCAACTCGCGCGGGTGTGCAGCTTATTATTGTTGCAAATCGCTCGTTGTTTTAAAGTATTTCACAGGTGCCTTTAGGATGTTTTCGAAAGGCATCACAGCAAACTGCAATACAACCTGCGGACAGCAATTCCCCGATCGTCAGCGGAGCCGTACGCAGTTGCTGTGGGCACTCTTGAAAAATGCTTCCATGGCAACTCGCGCGGGTGTGCAGCTTATTATTGTTGCAAATCGCTCGTTGTTGTAAAAGTATTTCACAGGTGCCTTTAGAATGTTTTCGAAAGGCATCACAGCAAACTGCAATACAACCTGCGGACAGCACTTCTCCATTCGTCAGCGGAGCCGTACGCAGCTGCTGTGGGAAGTCTTGAAAAATGCTTCCATGGCAACTCGCGCGGGTGTACAGCTTATTATTGTTGTAAATCGTTTGTTGTTTTAAAGTATTTAACAGGTGCCTTTAGGATGTTTTCGAAAGGCATCACAGCAAACTGCAATACAACCTGCGGACAGCAATTCCCCGATCGTCAGCGGAGCCGTACGCAGCTGCTGTGGGAAGTCTTGAAAAATGCTTCCATGGCAACTCGCGCGGGTGTGCAGCTTATTATTGTTGTAAATCGTTTGTTGTTTTAAAGTATTTAACAGGTGCCTTTAGGATGTTTTCGAAAGGCATCACAGCAAACTGCAATACAACCTGCGGACAGCAATTCCCCGATCGTCAGCGGAGCCGTACGCAGTTGCTGTGGGCACTCTTGAAAAATGCTTCCATGGCAACTCGCGCGGGTGTGCAGCCTATTATTGTTGCAAATCGCTCGTTGTTGTAAAGGTATTTCACAGGTGCCTTTAGAATGTTTTCGAAAGGCATCACAGCAAACTGCAACACAACCCGCGGACAGCAATTCCCCGATCGTCAGCGGAGCCGTACGCAGTTGCTGTGGGCACTCTTAAAAAATGCTTCCATGGCAACTCGCGCGGGTGTGCAGCTTATTATTGTTTTAAATCGCTCGTTGTTTTAAAGTATTTCACAGGTGCCTTTAGGATGTTTTCGAAAGGCATCACAGCAAACTGCAATACAACCTGCGGACAGCAATTCCCCGATCGTCAGCGGAGCCGTACGCAGTTGCTGTGGGCACTCTTGAAAAATGCTTCCATGGCAACTCGCGCGGGTGTGCAGCTTATTATTGTTTTAAATCGCTCGTTGTTTTAAAGTATTTCACAGGTGCCTTTAGAATGTTTTCGAAAGGCATCACAGCAAACTGCAATACAACCTGCGGACAGCACTTCTCCATTCGTCAGCGGAGCCGTACGCAGCTGCTGTGGGAAGTCTTGAAAAATGCTTCCATGGCAACTCGCGCGGGTGTACAGTTTATTATTGTTGTAAATCGTTTGTTGTTTTAAAGTATTTAACAGGTGCCTTTAGGATGTTTTCGAAAGGCATCACAGCAAACTGCAACACAACCCGCGGACAGCAATTCCCCGATCGTCAGCGGAGCCGTACGCAGTTGCTGTGGGCACTCTTAAAAAATGCTTCCATGGCAACTCGCGCGGGTGTGCAGCTTATTATTGTTTTAAATCGCTCGTTGTTTTAAAGTATTTCACAGGTGCCTTTAGGATGTTTTCGAAAGGCATCACAGCAAACTGCAATACAACCTGCGGACAGCAATTCCCCGATCGTCAGCGGAGCCGTACGCAGTTGCTGTGGGCACTCTTGAAAAATGCTTCCATGGCAACTCGCGCGGGTGTGCAGCTTATTATTGTTGCAAATCGCTCGTTGTTGTAAAAGTATTTCACAGGTGCCTTTAGAATGTTTTCGAAAGGCATCACAGCAAACTGCAATACAACCTGCGGACAGCACTTCTCCATTCGTCAGCGGAGCCGTACGCAGCTGCTGTGGGAAGTCTTGAAAAATGCTTCCATGACAACTCGCGCGGGTGTACAGCTTATTATTGTTGTAAATCGTTTGTTGTTTTAAAGTATTTAACAGGTGCCTTTAGGATGTTTTCGAAAGGCATCACAGCATACTGCAATACAACCTGCGGACAGCAATTCCCCGATCGTCAGCGGAGCCGTACGCAGCTGCTGTGGGAAGTCTTGAAAAATGCTTCCATGGCAACTCGCGCGGGTGTGCAGCTTATTATTGTTGTAAATCATTTGTTTTAAAGTATTTAACAGGTGCCTTTAGGATGTTTTCGAAAGGCATCACAGCAAACTGCAATACAACCCGCGGACAGCAATTCCCCGATCGTTAGCGGAGCCGTACGCAGTTGCTGTGGGCACTCTTAAAAAATGCTTCCATGGCAACTCGCGTGGGTGTGCAGCTTATTATTGTTGCAAATCACTCGTTGTTGTAAAAGTATTTCACAGGTGCCTTTAGAATGTTTTCGAAAGGCATCACAGCAAACTGCAATACAACCTGCGGACAGCACTTCTCCATTCGTCAGCGGAGCCGTACGCAGCTGCTGTGGGAAGTCTTGAAAAATGCTTCCATGGCAACTCGCGCGGGTGTACAGCTTATTATTGTTGTAAATCGTTTGTTGTTTTAAAGTATTTAACAGGTGCCTTTAGGATGTTTTCGAAAGGCATCACAGCAAACTGCAACACAACCCGCGGACAGCAATTCCCCGATCGTCAGCGGAGCCGTACGCAGTTGCTGTGGGCACTCTTAAAAAATGCTTCCATGGCAACTCGCGCGGGTGTGCAGCTTATTATTGTTTTATATCGCTCGTTGTTTTAAAGTATTTCACAGGTGCCTTTAGGATGTTTTCGAAAGGCATCACAGCAAACTGCAATACAACCTGCGGACAGCAATTCCCCGATCGTCAGCGGAGCCGTACGCAGTTGCTGTGGGCACTCTTGAAAAATGCTTCCATGGCAACTCGCGCGGGTGTGCAGCTTATTATTGTTGCAAATCGCTCGTTGTTGTAAATGTATTTCACAGGTGCCTTTAGAATGTTTTCGAAAGGCATCACAGCAAACTGCAATACAACCTGCGGACAGCACTTCTCCATTCGTCAGCGGAGCCGTACGCAGCTGCTGTGGGAAGTCTTGAAAAATGCTTCCATGGCAACTCGCGCGGGTGTACAGCTTATTATTGTTGTAAATCGTTTGTTGTTTTAAAATATTTAACAGGTGCCTTTAGGATGTTTTCGAAAGGCATCACAGCAAACTGCAATACAACCTGCGGACAGCAATTCCCCGATCGTCAGCGGAGCCGTACGCAGTTGCTGTGGGCACTCTTGAAAAATGCTTCCATGGCAACTCGCGCGGGTGTGCAGCTTATTATTGTTGCAAATCGCTCGTTGTTGTAAAAGTATTTCACAGGTGCCTTTAGAATGTTTTCGAAAGGCATCACAGCAAACTGCAACACAACCCGCGGACAGCAATTCCCCGATCGTCAGCGGAGCCGTACGCAGTTGCTGTGGGCACTCTTGAAAAATGCTTCCATGGCAACTCGCGCGGGTGTGCAGCTTATTATTGTTGCAAATCGCTCGTTGTTGTAAATGTATTTCACAGGTGCCTTTAGGATGTTTTCGAAAGGCATCACAGCAAACTGCAATACAACCTGCGGACAGCACTTCTCCATTCGTCAGCGGAGCCGTACGCAGCTGCTGTGGGAAGTCTTGAAAAATGCTTCCATGGCAACTCGCGCGGGTGTACAGCTTATTATTGTTGTAAATCGTTTGTTGTTTTAAAGTATTTAACAGGTGCCTTTAGGATGTTTTCGAAAGGCATCACAGCAAACTGCAATACAACCTGCGGGCAGCAATTCCCCGATCGTCAGCGGAGCCGTACGCAGCTGCTGTGGGAAGTCTTGAACGATGCTTCCATTGTAACTCGCGCAAGCGTACGAAAGTACACATCTGGACTCACCCCGAGAAGCGATCCCGGCCTCCTTGCTCGACAGGAGGTCCTTGTGCGGGTCCGCCCGGTCTTCGAGTCTGGTTTCTGCGCGAATATAGCAACGCACACATCTAAATAAACATACTCTTGACACGAACGTGAGCGCTATTGAGACCACTGCTAACTGAAGATGTTACGTGCCGGTCCAGTTCACCGGCACCGACTTTCGCGAGTGAAGCTTAGGAAGTTATTCTGAGAGGGAGACAGCTCCTTAAATAACTTGCCGTTACCTCTCAGGATCGTATTTTGGATAAGCGAAATATAAGTAAATAAAACGCGTGCGTTGTCTCGCGGCATAGAGATCGGCGGCTTTTTCTGCGCCGATCTCGCCGAGTGTTTACCGGTTCACCCGAAGGCGCGCGGCGCGACTTAATACTTACCTGAACTCTTCCGGATCTCTACCGGTGAGCTTCTTGATGGTTTCGTCGACATCTTTAAGACTTTTCTGCGCTGCTTCAAACTCCAATTTCAGCTGCGAAAACACGCTAGTAGTCGCCGCCATCTTCTGATTTGATGGTGCAGAACCGCAGCACTTGATTTGTACATCGTTCGTCATTAAGCGCAATGAGAAATCAACAAATAATTTATAACACATTTTAACGTACTGTTAGAAACTAAACTTAGCAGAAGATAACACAACTCTAAGGACTTTTCTGCGGTACGCATAGCAGACGACGAAAAGAAAGATGGCGGACGACGCGCTGTTTGAGTTCCTATTCATGGAAATGACAAACTCTATATATTGCCAGGATGATGCTGCAGAAAGGGTAATCACGCCTCAGAGCTCGAAACAGCATATTTCAATGCAACCAGGCGATGCTGTCGCGGAATTTTATGCTACACCACGCACCTGCTTGCACTGTTCGTGTCCTCCCACCGTAGCCATCGCCGTTTTAATCTCGAAAACTTATTTTCGCAGGATGCATCGGTCACCAAGCTGGAACAGATCGGTTTTTCCACGGGGTACCGATTGGTAGAACGGTAAGCTCCCGAGCTATTGCGGATGAACTCGTGACCCTGATGTCGCTACTGCGCCGTCACTTGTGCAAGTTCGCGGAAAGATACCAGTGCGCGCGTTCTATGGGTGCAGGCTCACTAAAGACTGGCCCAGGTTCAAGACCGAGCTGGACGTTATCAAGTTCATCTGCAAAGAATTCTGGTCTGCAGTGTACAAGAAGCAGATCGACAACTTGAGAACAAATCATCATGTATGTTTCAGCTAATGAAGCTTCCGTGTTTTCGGTGTGCGATGTTTGGAGATGCGCCGAGTAGTAACTTAAGCGTCTACACTCACGCAGGGAGTTTACGTTCTGCACGATAACAAGTTCCGGTTCCTGACACAGCTGTCCAACAACAAGCAGTACATCGAAATGGCCCCCAAGGTGAGTCTGCCCGTGCATGAAAGCTGTTCTAAGGTTTCGTTTTATATTGCAGAGTGCAAGGAAAGGCGAGGCAAGTTTACTATTCCTTTGTCCGCGCGTGTGTTTTTTTGCGTTGGTTAAATCTTAGTGGCACGTTGCAGCTACTGGTCCGAACTACAGAGTTCTTCGTAAGCGAAAAATCTTCGGAGAAGCAGCCTAGGCGGGCCAACTAGGTCACGTGACCTTGTGGCGTCATCACAACCTGCCTACTGGATTGTGAGCAACCTGACCACCATGGCAGGTGGCAGTTAATGATCAGTCGCGAGAGGTTGCTCCGAAAGAGCAATCTGGGTCGCACAAGCCCTGCCGATGGCAGCACCTGCCATCGCAGGGCAGTGGCACATTGCTTAACCGCTTCACCACTGTGCCAGGAGTGGAGTAAGGGCTCCCAGGGATCTATGAATGTAATGTCGAGAATGACCAGTTCTGCATATATAGGCATTAACCCATTAACACTATGTGTCTCCTCCAGTTTTTCTCGTCAACAGTTCATGGAGGGCTTCGCTATGCAGTTCTGAAGTAGACAAATTCTAGATGCTGTAAGGAAGCAAACAAAGCCCTGCACATGTTTCAGTACCCAAGTGTTGTTGCCTCAGTGAAAGTTAAAAGTGTTTGCGTCTCGCAGTATTTGGCGTTCACCTGCGGCCTCATCCGTGGAACTCTTGCCAACCTGGGTATTAATAGCGTCGTGACAGTGGAAGTCACCACCATGCCTGCATGTAAGTGGTGTTCTATTGGAGTTACGTCACTGGGCACACCCAGCTGCAAAAGATTACTAGTTTATGAGACCCTTGACAAGCAGTTGCATTTTCTTGTGGTCGCATAAACAACTGCACCATTCAGTTGCTTTGTGTATTCTTTTGATGCAAGGAATTCGTGTTTTTTAAAAATCTCATGCCCCATGAACTTTTATGGTTTTGGTGTACAGTTTGAGTTACCCTTGTATAGAGCGCTGGAGCAGTGCACACCAGGCAGTGAAAGCCTGTACACCATCCCTTGGCTTTCAGGTAATGTGCTTGTGCCTACGTGGCTTGCAGGTCTACACGGCTTTACTTCCGTGCAAACATTGCCTTTAAAACCGAGCAGGTATGCCGAGGTGCTGCTTTGTTTTCAGGGCAATGTGCCAGTCGTGCACACAACACAAGGGTGACACAGACTGCACATCTGTGTATGCACATTTAGAGGTGTAACCACTGTATTTTGCCTGTATTTGTGAACAAGGATGAAAAGTTGATAGATAAGTTTGTAAGGAAACTGAAGATAACATAGCAGTGGGAAGGAAGGTGGTAGATGTAATAAGATATGAAGAGGGCACAAGATGCTGAGGACTAACAGTAATTGCAGTGATGATACTCTTGCTGAAGTTAAGAGAATGAAATGAACTTGCACAGGACATGCAGTGCATAGAACGGATGAAAGGTTGCCTATTAGCGTGGTTGAGTGGATCTAAGGAAGTAGTAGTCTTGTAGGCATCGGAAACTCAAGTGTAATGGCAGGGTCAGAAAATTTACAGCTGTAGAGTTGCTACTGCTGGCACTAGGAGGGTGGTTGGAGGTCACTGGAAAAGGACTTCGTCCTGATGACTACTAGGTACAGTTGCACCCAGTACCTGCAATGCACTAACGGTGGCCATACACCAGTTTTTACTTTACCGCAATTGAATGCACTGTGATACTAAGCACAAAACATGAGGTTCCACTGTGTGGTGCCCTAGTCTTTCGACTGGAAGCTAAACGCATAACTTGCACATAATCCAAGCTTCCAAGCTTCAACCAGATTAGTGTACCGCAGGTATTACTAAGTGTGTGCATGCAGTTGAATTCAGCAACCATATGAAAAGTGGTGTGGAATGCCCGTGAGTTAAAATTCACGATTTGCAGTAAGCAACATGAATTCAGGCGCCTTACAGAGGCAGTGCAAACTTTCGTTGTGATCATTTGATTACTAGCAAAATAAACCATACCTTTTTTGTCACATATCTAGGCTTGCATGCTTAGATAATGCAAATTGAATGTGCTTAGCTTGGCTGCTTTTTATTTTGCAGGCAAGTTTCAAGTCCAGGCTGCACAGAACTCATGAAAGTGATTTTTTTTTTTGGTTTCATTGTGTTGCATAAATGTCAAAAATGGTGTTTGTATGTATTATCTGGTTATTGACATCATTCACAGTTGTGATCACACCAGTGTATCCACAATGCTTGCATTTTTTGCTGATTTCAGCAAACTCATGGCATTATCAACATTGTTATCAGACACTACTACTATCAGTATTAAGACGTGAACAAACAGTAGGTCAACAGTCAAGACTATATTTGAAGCAGCATGGTATTTACAGAACATTCCAAGGGAGAAGGTCCGCCAACAGTCCACAAGCTACATTCTCAGCTCTTGCTCAGTCTCTGCTTCAATGAAAGGCTTTGTAAGCTTCAATGATGATGGCAACTACCATTAGCACCGGCTGGAGACGAGCTGTAGTTCACAAGAAGGGTGATATCCAGGCATTCAAGGCCTGCTGAATTGAGTAGGAAGCAAACACAACAGCTGCAGTCTTTAGCCGTCCCATCCCTGTGACCGCTGCAAGTGAAAAAAATTGAGACTTTAAGGCCATGAGCAATATTTCTCTTTGAAACAAAAAATCTCAAGGAAAAAATTCCGTTTACATCCCATCAACAATGAAACACAGTATAGTGGCATAGCACATTCAAGTCCGTAGTACCATTTTAGTTGCCAGCACGTTCTGACAATACAGCCGACTTTCGATAATTCAAAGCAGGCCAAAAATCTGTCTGAATTATGCAGGGTTCAAATTAAGGGGAGCCTCTCTAACAGTATCAGTTCAAATAAACTAAGGTTCAAATGAACAAGATTCAAATGTGTAAGAGAAGTGCTCGACTCTATGCACTATGACGAAGACAAGTTTAGTACCAGACAATTAAAATAAACTGGAATCTATTGCAGTGGCAACTACTCTATTCTCGTCAGACCCCACATACACTGAAATGCACGTTTGTGTTTTGCGGAATTGTTAAAAGAGTCATCACTTGTGCAGCCTAAGTGCCATTGTAAGTCAGAAAGCACTCCCTGTGCTCCCATGCAGTCAGCTTTTCAACAAGTGTGAAATGATACGGGTGCTCTGAGCAGCCTGCCAAGTTGGTGGAAATGTCTAAACCAGATTCCTGCCCCCAGAGGCCAAACAGCTCCCAAGTATTCGATCATGCTTTTCCGTGAGATTTCTTGTAATTTTGATTTAAATAAGCATTCTGTCGTGCGTGTATTTAACTGAATATACGCCATAAAACGTTGTTGCATGTTTATGTAGGCCCAGAGGGCCGTAGCAGAGATGATAGAGAAAACTTGTAAGGGAAGAACTGTTGGACCTATGCCAGATTTTGTGTGTACAGTCACAGGACCGCCGAGACTTGAGATATGTATTTGGGTTAACGCTGACAGGCCGAACTTTTTCTCGGGTCTGACGAGGATATATTTAATTTGAGGAGCTGCTGAAATGCAGGTTACAAAGCAAATAAAAAAGCGCCACAAATAGTTATTCACACTGTATTTAATATAGCATTATTCGAAACAGTGTCCGAAATTTTTCTTAGTATGAACTGAAAATGGATCAGTTTCAGTTTATCAGTTAGTAGACTGAAACAAGAGAAAAATGTCAAGACCAAATATGATAGTAACCCATTTCAGTCTGAAGTGAGCAGCAGTGGAGTAGTTGGAGTAAGAGCCTGCCGACAGCAAGAGACGACGAATGTGTCAAAGAGCAGAGGATGTTTCCCGCTGCAAAACTTAAATGCACACTTTGTGGATGAGAATGCAATCGATGTTCCCCACCAAAATATACTTTTCTGCGCATGGAGAGACTCAGTCTGCGTTCTGCAGCTGAGGCATGTCCATTCTACTTGGTGCATTGGCTGCTCCAGTACCAAGTCTCTCTACATCTTCATTAATATGATCCAAGCTGACATTACCAAGCTGTAAGGTACGGCAGCTATCACACATATGAATGTTGCATATGAGCTGACGGAAGTCTCCTGTGCTAGTTGCCAAAATTCCAGAAAAATACATTGTTCTGTATCTCAGTTATTGCCAGCCCCTTACATGAAAATCGAGACAACACATAAGCCATCAGATGAAACGCTACCTGAACTGTCTTGTAGCCCAGGCACCAGGTATGCAAACTAAACACTTGGATCGCAAATAATGGCACCAAAAATGCACCACCTCCATAGCATTTAGATTATTGTGGCACTTTAATAGACGGTGTTTTGTATTTCCGGCAGCTCACACGATGAACATGGCTGGTGTCCACAAGCTGGCCTTTGCACAAACCAGAGCTTTTGCTGAGGCAGCACCATGCACATTTGAACCAGGCTGCATGTGTAGAACAGGCATGCATAATAAACTAGCCAGCCATAAGGCTTGAACATACACTCAAGCGTTCACCCTAAAATGAACAACAACTGTGATTCCTTTTGTAACCCCGCTTAAGCTGCCACTGCGCAGGCATGGAGAATGAACAGGCTAATGATTCTCGGAAAAAGAGCAACTATAATAGCCCCACTCTTTTTAAGCTTCTTCATTTGTGAACTCACTACTATCTGCAGCCCTCAAAGCTGGAAGCTGTACACAGCTCACAAAAGTTCTAACGTAGGAGGAAAAATTTCACACTGCGAAAATAACATAGCAGGTTGATGGGTTTGAAGAAGCACTGTGTGATGGGCAAAATTCGGAAGAAAGTATTAGGTATGTACAGAATGCAGCAGTATGAAAGGGAACGCTTCATCTGCATGCTGTCCACAATTCACTCGGAAAGTAGAATAGGAAGGGTATCTTCAGTTTATTCCCCACCACAAGTAGTTGTAGCAGTAGTCGTGCGACACCTTCAGTGCCTTTTCAAGTTGAACGCAAAAGCAAAACCAAATCTAGTTCTTGAATACGAGCTAAACATTCCTATTCGTACTGCTTGCACTTGTACAAATCCCGATGAGACAGAGGCTAGGAAAGTGTACACATGCCGTAACTGTGACAGAAAACGAGCAGAGCGGAGTTTGTGCAGGTGCATTCCAAAGCTGGCAGGAAGAAAATCGCATACCTCTGCAGGCCTGCACCTGCGAGAAGAGGAAGAAAGCTGCGAGGAACAGCTGCGACTGGAAACGGTCGCAGCCCCACAAGTTGGCAGGCAGTGCCAGCAACTTTCCATAGCTGCCCAGCACCATGGCTCGCGCCAGCGACTTCCTGTAAGCACACCGTGGTCGTTACTGATGGCCGACTGCCGAGACAGAATGTGCCAACAGGGTTTCACGTAGCTGACAGGTTAAACACACCACAAAATAAGCCGGGACAAAACACACAAGACAGGTGTCCTTCAGGACAGGTGCCCTTACTCTGCACCTTGTCTTGACTTGCAGTCTTTGGTGCTGCATTTGACCTGTCAAACGACCACCTAGCTCAAGAAAATGCATTGGCTCACACTGCTAGTTGCACAGTGATGCCAAAGGGACGTAATTCTCAAGAACTCCTCTCCTTGTTTTAAACATTTGCCAGCATGTTCTCCTGTTTCCTTGCTAAAGACTGGAACCTGGATGACCGCTGTCATCAAGCGCAACAGCAGTGGCAGAAAATAATAATAAAAAAGCTCTTTACTTGGTTGACTAGCTTGGCGACCGTACCACATGGCTGTCACAGCCCTGCTGCTGCTGCTAGGAAATATATACGTTTCAGGGGTTTCTGTTACATGAAAATCGGTAGCGGTAACTTGCAACCAAACGATCCGACACTCGCATTAGCAAGAAATGATATCAAGAAAGTCGTGGCATGCCTCTGAAAGTGCTGGTAAATGTAACATACATGTCTCACCTATGACAAAACGTGAAGAGCCAAAAAGACTAAAGCAACTAGCCATGACATCACTAGTGGAGCAAAAAATCCTGGTTCAAGTAAAAATGCAGTGAATGCTAGCCTGTATGTGGGTTTGATTTCATCGCAATCCGGGCAACAGGAGTGCAGGACTTCACGAGTTCGAGGTTAAGAGTCCAAGTTGGAGCATTACTTCGGGCTGCCTCGGACTGTGGGCACAGAATTTTGATTGTCAAGACCACTGTCATAGGCTTACAACATCTAATAGCCATATTCCTGTAGTTATTCCACCGCTTTATGTTTGTTAGTTTGCTATTAACAATCTTGTTATATATGACAGAACTGAAATAAACTTCCTGCAGAAAAGCAACCAAAAGGATTGCTTTATCTTCAATTTCTATAGTACGAGGAAAAATTTATCTGTCAGAAATTGACTCCTGCTTTTTGTATATTAGTAATTAAATTTTCACATACCTAGACGACAATAGCGCCGAGTCGCATCAGAAACTAATACAACTATGAGACACATCTCGTGACTGGTAGCGCAATTACCAAGCCACTGTTCCAACACCATTAGCCGGGACTATTATAGTCATGCTTCTTCTTTTATACTTCAATCTCATTCTTGCTGATAAAGCTTTTGGCGTTCTAGCCCCAGCAAGTTTATGGACTAACCACTAACAAATATTTTCGTCACATGCCCCAAACTACTGCAAGCCGGACCACTCACCTGTCGCACAGGCAGCCAGACACACTTGTAAATAAGACAACCAGTGCAATAAAGACTGCATTGCCTGAGAAAGAGAGAAAAGAAGTTCTCAATAACATTTAGAGCACTGAGGAAAGCGATACTTATACCTTTGAATGCACAAGTACAACAGCAGTACTATAGCGAGAATGAATAATGAGCCTGAAATCCTTGAAAAGCCTTAAAAAACAGAAGAGCCCACGCAGCACTTACTGGCGACAAGGAACAGGCATATGATATAGAAGTGCCACTCCAAGTCGTAGCCAGCCTTGTGCGTCTGCTGCCTCGACATCCAGTGCTCAAGCGCCTCGCCAAGCAAAAAGAGCAAGGCAATCTTCCAAGGCCTCTGTAAAAAAAGAAAATGAAGATTGTGATACGTGCAGCATCTACACAGCGAGTTGACCACATGTGAGCGTTGTCACACTTACGCCAATGCCGACATTGAAGATGATGTGCCTGTACGCCTCCAGCTTTTGTAGGACCGCATCGATCAGGACTATGGAGAACTCCGTCTCAATGTACTCATCAACCACACGGTTGCAACCGGACTGTAAGGGATAAAATGGATTAACTGCAGATTGGGCGAGTTGGTAACAATTCATGATGATTCAACAGTGCAAACAAACAGGACAGAGTGCTGACAGGAAGGTACACACAGAACGGCGCCCGATTCAAAATGGATTAAATTAGAGAAAATGAACAGAAATAAAAACGCATTAGCAAAGACGGTAAAAATTGCAAGTCTGTTTCAGTTTTACAGGGAACGTTCACTGCTGCATAGGGGAGTGAACGTGCTGAAGCGGTCACCATGCACAATCGTCCACACACCTGTCTAGAGCACCTGTCTAGGCGAAATCCTAGAGACCCGTGTACTGTGCGATGTCAGAGCGCGTTAAAGAATCCCAGGTGGTCGAAATTTCCGGAGCCCTTCACTACGACGTCCCTCATGGCCTCAGTCGCTTTGGGACGTTAAACCTCCATATTAAACCAAACCAAATCCAAGCTAAACACATTTGTCAGATGCGCGCGGGAAGCAAGATCGGCCCATGGCTTGCACGCATATATGCGATTGCACTCATAACCATGGCCTCTGAAACATCGAAGTCCGTATGGTTTGGTTAAAAACCGCATCGGATGAGCGATAGATTAGACCTCCATCGGCCTACGCAGCAGCTTTGTGCGTACGGTATGTGACCATTTCGAGACGATAACGGAATCGTCGTATGTACAAGGAGAGAAGGGTATGGCTAGCTTTTATGAATCCTGGTCGCGAGTGTGCGCATTAAGTTCGTATACTCACACATCGGGACAACTTCAGTAGATCGGGACCGTAGCTCCTGTACAACTGCGGCTGCATCTCGCCGCAGTGAACGCAAGCGTAGCTCGGCTTCATGGCGACAACTACGCTTCGGACTGTCTCTACACGGGCGGGTTGTGGCAAGGCGGCGCGGGGCGGCAGACAATTCACTTCTTGGGTTTTTCGGACTCCGATTCGGGGACGCCACTCTTGAAAGAAAACGTTTTCTTCAGCTTCTCCAGCAGCGACTGCTCAACGTCGCCGCTTTCGGGGCTGTGCAGGTTCGCGAAGATCACCTTGGAGCACTCGGCCCGCGTGAGATCCGAAGCAGACGACACAGAGATCCTCGGGTACAGCCTGCTGTAGCGGTCGGAGGCAAGGGCACGCAGGCTGTTCAGGCGACGCGCGCACTCGTTGGGATCCGGCAGGACGGTCTGGTCGCTCTGGCGGAACTCTTCGGCCACTCTACGCCGAATGAACTCGCCCAAACATTTGCCGCTTCTCGAAGGGTCAGCACGCCAAACGCTACAAAGTTTCATGTAATCGCGGTACAAGTTACCTGCCATTTGTAGCGTGCGGATCGAACTTGCATGGACATGAGTTGGATTAGAATTGGATTGATACGGATGCGGGCAACTAGCCAAGCGGTAGCCAAAAGCGTTTGGCGCCCGACTGCCCGATACGAACTTGTGCCGCTTTAAAATCTTTCTAATTTAAACCCTCCTAAATGCACTATATAAACTTTTCAGAGCACGTCAAATATGAATATTATTATACGCTTAATTTTTTGTGCGCATTACTTTTTTTTTTTAGTAAACGCCAATGAGCGCCGGTTTTGAATTTCTGCGGAGTCTCCGACCGACATCACAATATTCGCGCAGGCAAAATTTGCCCAAAATTAGAGATTCAGGTTACGCAGATCAAAAATAAAGACCCAAAACGTAGTGTTGAAGGACGTGATATCTCGGAAGTAGTAGAAGAAGACAACGAAGGTGGTTTCACGTCGTGGGTTCGCGCTCCACTATTGCTGCCCGAAGAGCGATTTCTTATCGAGATGGCTGCGAAACACCTTTCTGTTGGCGGCGCTAACGATGACACTGATCACGATACATTAGCACAGCGATCGACAGGTGGGTACTCTCAAGTTTAAGTCACCCATTACTTTAGTGAAATTTAACCGTACGACACCTAACCTATTAACCCAGTCATTCTTCAATTCTCAGGCATCAAGAGAAGAACCATGCAAGTAGAAATCAAATCCAGCATGTCGCTCAAAGTAGGCATATACGTATTTCGATCTCACCTGATACTGTCCTCCACCCTCTTTCAGAACATTCGATGAAATAAAACACACAGCCCTGACCACCACACCAGAGCCTTTTACATCACCTCTTTCCTGCGCTTGGCTTGCCATGGTGCTCATCGGCCTGTTCATCATAGTGTCCGTCATTCTCACTCTCTGCTATCTCTTCAAGAAAGGTATGCATGAGCGTACGAGGTTAACTCTCAGCTCTCTTGATTAGAACAGAGGCATTGATATTCAATGAAATACCAGGGGCTGCGGTTTATGGTGACTATGACTGGAATACATAACTTCTCTGTCTCATCCTGATTACATATGATATTGGCATATCGACTCATATTTTGGCTACATTGATATTCACTATGTAAAGCAGTCACTTGTTTACTGCCCTTAGGTCACCCACCCCTGCCCACAAGCCCTTCTGTCCTTCGTAAGTGACCGTAACAACTTCTTTTGCTGAGAGTATGGAGACATGCTTACTTAATTTAAGCTTAGTATTAGAGTTAAAAACCTTATCAGTACGAGTTAGGGGTTGTAATTATGTGTATACTTTATTTTCTACTTGCATTATCATCTGCCAATTTCCAAGCTAGTTAGACCATTACATTAGTACAATACATTTAACCTTATGTTTGTCACATAATAGCCTCAGCTGCTTATGTGCCATAAAACTCAACACAGCACAACACAACAATACGTTTAAGAAAATTCGCAAAGGCGGAGTAGATTTCAAATGAGGATATAATTGTTATTAAAACTCATCTGATCATAGAATCGCAACTAGAAAAGAAAGCTATACAGTTCTGTAAAATCTCTGTGTCTGAGCCCAGGATCACAATCTGTTCGGGCAGCCACTGTACCAACCAAGCTAGCAAGGACAGCTAGCACTTTCGGTGCACCAGACTGACCACGGTGCACAGATATACAATTTGCTTGTGAATCCTACAGCCTATAATATAGCAGTCAGCTACAGCACACATGAGATGTCCGCTCTCATTTCAGATGTGACAACATCCAGCCAGAAAAATAGCAACCACTACACCATAGTGGTAAGTACAAGCACATCCTGGGCTCGAATGAAATATCCAAAAACCAGAAATGCGGTCGAATCTCAAGATTTTGCAAAGAAGCCAGAAGATTATTTCTCTTGCTCCTAGTTTTCCTCTGCTGCCCACCTTTTCTATATCTGCGTACTTTATTCCATTACAAGGCTTTTCCCATTGGAACAAATGCCATGGCTCACAGCACAGTGTATACAGCAAGTCCCCAGGCACAGACAATTTACTGTTCCTTTGTATCTAGTAGGTTCCTATGGCATCGCTGAAATTTCCAAACGAATGAGCAGGAAAGTTGTTCTCATCGAGCAGAAGTGTTTTAAGTGCCTGCCTCACTTCATGTCTCAACAACAAACTGTAAGGCCTTGGGACTCGTGGCCAAGAATGCACAATCGAGGACAAAAGTAACTTAACCGATCCCCCCCCCCCCCCCCCTCCTCCTCCTCCAAGTACCGAACCGTGCAGCACTGCATGCGGGCACCACCTAATAATGCACTCCTGGTCTCAACACTAGAAGTGCATTGGGTGGCGCTTGCATGCAGTGCAGCATGGTTCGTAACTTGGAAGGGGGCTCAGTATATTTTGTCCCCGATAGTCGATAGGTCAAGCGAGGCTAAGGGGAGTCGGGAGAGGGGAAGAAAGAGTGTCAGATGAATTCCCTTTCGTATGTTTCCATAGGTGAACTTTGTGTGCTTCTTTACTTTTAACAAGCATTAGTAAACATCCGGCACTGTTCAAATAACCTGTAGTTAAGTTCACAAACCACGTAGTTTAATCTTTGGCCAGATTGCCAAGCCATTCAGGTGACAGACCAGTAATCAAACGTATTTCCAAATTTGGCGACACATTAGTAAGCAGGTGTGGTATACACAAATGCCACTGTCATTTCGCATCAAGTAAAAACGAAATGTTGGGGTCCTATTTGCATATGTAGTAGAAATATGAATGCCACGAAGACTTACGGACAGCTGCGCTCTCAAAATCTATTCCAAAATGTTACGTTAATATAGAAGATGCAACAATAGTAACACTAAACACTGTGGCATAGTGAAAAGTTCATAAATAGTAGTGCCATATGGCTTGTGTAATCTTAAATTGTCATCTTCAAGCCAGTCACTCTACGATGTATTTTCACCGTACGGTTACAGCTTAGCATGCATTGCTACAATCCTGTGTGGCTTCTAGTTAAAGTGGACTCTCATCAGTTTTTATTAGCTTAACTCTAACTTTGGTTTGCTCGAAATGGCACTTGATCCCATCAACATCATGTGTGTTAAAATGCTTCTATTAATTCAAAGTCTGCACAATTCTAACAAATTTTCGGCGTCTTTTGGGTTCAAATAGACCTCTCCTGGCCTATGTCATCAGCGCATGTGTTTCTGGTTCGATGGGAAAAACATGCAGTGCACCAAAACATCTCTAATCGGGAGAAGAAAGGCAGTTGTGGATCACTCATCACAAGCGGAACCGATTCAGAAGCAAAAGCAGACTATTTCACGCATCGGGGCATGCCCCTTTTACGTTGCACTGTTTACACGAAAGAGGTTATCAAAAGCAACTATCTTTTACTGTAGCTCAGTGAGTAGTTATGATCACTTCACACCTTTTTACCGTCACAATCGGACTCCTGTCCTCTTCACTTGCATTCAGTGCTTCTTCGGCATAACAAAAATCCTTTCTTTCCTTCCTTTCAGGCCAACATCACTCTTACTACACATGATAAAAACGATGGCACAATGACATCGCGAAAAACATAGCTATTGACTTCCAGTAAATAAATCTACGTGAATTGCAAGTGTTGAATGCATATTCAATGAACAGATGCAACTGACTTATATGATATAGAGCTGCATGCATGCAAAACATGCTGTACAACTCGCACATCAAACAAAGACAAGAAAACTCGTCAAAGTTTCAATTTATTGCACCATTCATATAAAAAATAGGTATGTACATCCCTGCCTATGGTGGCAGCATTTGGAATGGAAATTAAAACAAACGTATGCCCCAGGTGTATCCAGGCATTAGACGTCACAACTTTGGTTGACTAGGGACATTTTGTGCGGCCACGAACTTTAGAAAATATAATTGATAAGCTAACTTCTTAAATGCCTCATTAGTATATCATACATTAAATAGTCAATATCTAAATGCTAGCCCATGGGTTTTAAGGATAGATAGGTTCACATGTCTTGTACCCTCTTTTGAAATTATCTTTCGAATTAACTTCGAAAGCATCACACATGTGTGCTGCCCTACCCTGCCTTGAGATAACGAGGCAGTAGACCCGTGAAATGCTTTTCCACAGAAGACAAAGTGAGTGAACAAAGTTCTTCTACCACCGAAGCTCCCACATTATGCTCCCACTATGGGTGGAAACTGTGAAAGCCTTTGCCCAACGTTGCCTTTTGGATCTCGTGAAACCGGGCCAGGAACAGTGGCCTCAGTGCTGGCCGTGCAAGACGGAACAGATAGGCAACACTGGGTGCACTTTGCACTGCTGGGCAGTCGCCACACTCCTGTGCGGATGCTGGTAGGGGGTATGATGACGTTCGGGTAACATACTCTGCGACCCGTACTCTGGCTCGGCTTGCCATCTGCGGTAGGATGAAGACAACGTGCTGTTAATGGTCAATTCCGGCCTCTTTCTAGTTAATAAGCATTTTTTATACTTAGAGAAATTATTATTTTAGGCAGTTTCCACTAGTTCTCATCAGGGTTGTCAGGTGATGAAGCAATGCAATTTGGTGTAATTTTCTGTCAGCATGCGTGCTGCATATAATTATATGCAGTGCTTATTGCGTATGAGTGTTTAAACAGGAAATGCTTTGAGTGTTAGACAAGTAGGACAACAAGAGCAATATAGCAGAGTTAAAGGGACTTCAATCCTAAATGTGAAGTCAGTTTCAAATTGACGGATCATCATTAAAAAATGTAGAATATGCAGATATGCAATGCAAGTGGGATGATCCCCTTCCACACTCCATCGCAACACCTGAAGACAAAGCACCAGCTGTGGAACGTTGCCTGAAACACTGCGTTCATGACGACGTTGACTTAGCTCGCTTAGCCTTCGCATATTGATTTCGCTGGACTGCGAACCTCGTGATGGGCCCCACCACCACAAAGACGCGTAAACAAATCCATGGTGTTAGGTGCCCCAGCATGCGCACTGCACTGTATGCGGTGCAGTTGTGCAGGCTGGCTTTGAATTCAATGTTTCTGTCACACGTCAATTTCTTGTATTCAGTGGCATAAGATGCGTAGTTTTTAAATTCGAACTGACAAAAACTGGGAACGATCAAAGCAGTCGCCACGAAACGATCCCAGTAGTGCGCGCGGACCGCAACTTCAACCTTGCATCGTGGCTAGACGCACTGCCGTGCCACGTGGTGCTGTCGTTTTCCAACTGCGAGCATGCGGTGGCGGCTCTCGATGGCAGTCAGTGCACTGATTTTATGTAGGGCGTAGCATTACTGTGTGCGGGCTTTTGACGCATGCTGACAGTCAATTCTATGAGGAAAGAGCAAGGGAACTCATGTGACAAGTGCAGGACACTGCCATTCGGGAATGTCGTGATGTTTAGCCATGAGTTTAGATGAACAATAAGTAGTAATTTCTGAAAGTTTAGGAGGTTCAAATAGTGAAAGTGTGGTACAAATCGAATCGCAAGTACAATTCGAAAACTACTGAAGTTTCGAATACTCGCACACCTCTTACTTTTTAAACTGAAGGCACATCCACAGTGGTAAACTGTAGAGGCCGTACAACTGGTTTTGTGCATGTCTATTGTAGATGAAATAAGTGTGAAGAAAGTACCATATATACTCGCATAATGAACCCACTTTTTTTCCAGAAAAATTGACATCAGTTTTGGGGGGAGGGTCATTACATGGGAAAAAAAGTTTCAACAGGTGCCGGCCAATCGCCGCGAGATAGTGCTAACATGCTGAACACCGGCCCTAAAGGTCTGGTGTGCGTCTTTTACACGAGGTTAAAAAACACATAGGACGGCTACGAGTGTGTAATGCGAATGTTTAAGCGTTAGCTTAGAGCACACAACGTCTTTGTGCTCTGCCAAGTTCGTCAAACGCGCACCGTCCCCCATACCTCTGGCAGGTGCTCTCCTCAAAAGATAGACAAACAAGTGGTGAAGCAAAACGCTAAGGCACCCATGTGCTGTGCGATGTCAATGCACGTTAAAGATCCCCAGGTGGTCGAAATTATTCTAGAGCCCTCCACAATGACACCCCTTTCTTCCTTTCTTCTTTCACTTCCTCCTTTATCTCTTCCCTTATGACAACACAGTTCAGGTGTCCAACGATATATGAGACAGATACTGTGCCTTTTCCTTTCCCGAAAAACCAATTATTATTATTAACAAGAGGTGATGCTATGGGTGCAGCGTGCGCAGCATCTTGGTGCACTGCCAAGGTCTGCACTGTGGACAGCACGAGAACTCAGGAACCCACTACAAAAAAAAAGTTAATTCTGGACGACAAAAGTGGGAGGGGTGGATTCATTATGCGAGTGGGTTAATTACGCGAGTATATACAGTATCAAGTAAAAAAAGCAACGTTCAATCAATTTCAGAAGTGTGAACTCTCTGTGTTATCTAACACTTGATCTGGAATCCACACAAACATCACGGACTTGCAAGAACTGAATCCAAGGGAAAAAAATTGATGATGGCCTAGCTCTGTTAGGCCAGGATATAAGTAGTTAAAGCGCGGCGACATCTGGTTCGGAAGAGTTAAAATGTGAAACCCGTGCATTCACTAGATGCGCCTTTATTCACGATTAAACCTTGAGCCGTCGTGGCGGGGCGGTAGCGTCTCCGCCTCAAATGCCAAAGGCCCCGGTTTGATTACCAGCCTCAACACAGGGTGTTTTTTTTTATTCAGTGAGCGTGCGGGGGTTTCAGTGGCTCCTGCCACCGACCACGTGGTTGGTCACGTGGGCAGTCACGTGGTGCAGTGCAGCTGCCAGGGGCGCGGCACCGTAGCTGGTCACGTGGCTCGTCACGTGGTGCGGTGCGACCACGGTGGGAATGCAAGCACGGTGGGAATGCGAGCACGGCGAAACTGCGAGTTCGTGGCCAATGTAGCTTTTGCTACAAAAGAAACAAAACCTTAGAGAACACCTAATTACCATTAATTGTGACAGTGTGATAGCATAAGAACCTCGTTGTGAGTTGCCATGAACGACCACGCATACCATGCATTACTACACACAAAATGCATAACTGCAGAAAAAATGCACCGCCAGACATGTCTTAACTGGTTAGAATCTTTAGAGGTTCCAGTCTCTCCCCCCTTTCTGCCAAAGAGGAGAGGGAGACTTTTCTCCCTCCATTCTGCCACCTGGAAACTGTGGCAGGTCATAGCTGGCCCTTTCGTGCTGTTGGCAGGTGGCAAATTGTGACACCGGCGGTGGGTGCGGGGACATGGGGTTCTTAAGCAATCGCAAAAGTGTATTGGTGTTCACGTAAAGTCATGCAAAACTGCCGGACAGGTTGGACAAAAAAAACTAAAATGCAATCATGCCACACATCCTCAGTGGCCCAGCGATTGCAGGCAACAGCGCCCAGTCCTCACCTCTTCCAGTTGCATCCCTGACTGGGGTGGTCCCAGGTCGAGAGTCACATATGCGGGGTCGCCGGGTGGCCCACTGCACGACAGCTCAGCCAAGGAGAAGCATCTCTCGAGTGCTCCGTCAGCCTTGCTCAGGAGACAAAGGCACTGAAGAAGGCACACACACACCATTTGTGTGCAATTAATTGATGTACAGTCCATTCACCTGTCATTTATTCATGTGCACTTCATTTGTGTGCAATCCATTTGTGTGTAGTTCATCCGTGTGTGGTCCATTCAGCTATAAATTTATTCACATGCAAATTTATCCGCAAGCCATTCATTCATATGCAACCCTTTCACATATGTAATCCATACATGCGTAGAAAAGTAACATTGCTGGTCTTTGCAACAGCTCTCTCCACAACTGCTCCAAATATATGCAGTAACATAACTAAAAACAAAAGCATTATGCCACTGAGGCATTAGCAAAAATGCCAACAATGCGTACTGTAAAGAGTGATGGCTGCTGCACAGAAGAATTCCTCTCCATTTTCTTCAACACAACTAACAGTATTACACTCTGGCTAATCTCCTTATCATCAATGCATGGCCAAAGCCTGAGTGCCAGCAGTGGCCACAATTAAAGCTAGACTGACTCAGCACCATAAAAATAACACATAACGTGTGCAGAAATATATTCTGCTTGATTAGACAGCATAAGAGTATGCAACCTGTAATGTGGTCATAACATGATAGTACTTACGTGATTGTAAGTCGACCTATTTTTCAAAATTTTAAAATCATAAGTGGGGGTGGGGGGTTCGACTTAAGATTGAAACCAAAGCATCACACCATAAATAAAGGCGAGACAAATGAGATATCAGGCATGCTACAGCGTGGTTGCATTTTTGCTGCGCGGCTCCGTCGCATCACTCTCGGTGCTGGCCTTGAGCAGCTGCTATGTCAACGCGCAGAACCGGCATCAGCCCGCTTCCTACACGTGACCACAGATTGCGTCTGCTGATAAGCGGCGGCGGCGGCGGCGGCCCGATAACGCATTCACGTTCTACTCTTAATAGGCGTCATCCAAGTGTTTTTTTTGTTTACTTTCAACCGCGCACTCGACGCTCAAGGGAGCGTCGATAGTTGATGGAAGGGCCGCTGTTCCAATCGCAGTGGCACCCCCACTCAGAACCGCAGCGGCGCCGGGGAGTGTCGGTAGCCGACGGAAGAGCTGACACGTAGTTTCTCCTTGGCTGTGACGCATTTGACTACTGCCGGCAGCATTTCATAAGTTTTTAATGTAGTGCTTCGTCATTTGTCATTTGTGCTCCGGGTCCAGTAAGCGACCGCCGCTCGTTCATAGCGACATTCAAGATGGCTGTCATTCTTTACACCTAAGAAACGAACTGCGTGCCGGGCCGCAAGTTCGACGTTCGCAACGGGTGATACAGGCGTGGCTGCTGCAGCGAGGCAAAATTTTGAGCTGTTCCACGCGATGTCGTGATATGGCTGCTTTCGAAGTGCGCGATTTCGCTGCACGACGATGTTAGAACGATGAGCTGTGGGACCGCAGCAGCGATCACGATGGCAGCGCTAGTGAGGACGATGGCGCAAGTGGGGACGAGTAGTCCAGTGACTAATACATTTTCGTTTTGGGATGTGCCCACGGGCGCTTCTGCGTGCAGCAACTGATAGCGACTGGCGATAAGCAGAGGCCACAGGATAGTGCTATCGCATTCGATTATTAAAGACCAAGAGTAAATGACCTCCAAGTTTTTTTTTTTTTTTTTCAAAATGTGATGTGGGGGGGGGGGGGGGGGGGGGGTGTCAACTTATATTCGAGTCGACTTACAATCGTGTACATACGATAGTAAATACAAAATTGCGGTGAAGCCTTGCAAAGAGGCTCCACCATTGCACGAACAGAGTAAAGCTCATGACAGGTGTGCCATTTCAGCATGCTGGAAGAACAACGTGGACATAAGCACGGGGAATGCCCACTGGGGTCAGAAGCACAAGGCTTTGGTCCCGCACAAATAAATCGTGCTAAAGTGGCCCTTGAATGCACCTGCTGTGTCAGGACAAGGATCAGGGGTTGGCTGGTGCCCTCGTCCAGCAGAAGGTGGACGTGCAGGACGAGTAACAGCTCTTGACTAGGCAGTACGCTCCGGACTCTGGCCTCGGAGCTTGCCGCTTCGTCAAAGGACATCGCCCGAGGTTCGTGCCGACGTTGGGTGAAATCGCCCCAGCCTGCCCCTTGCAGGATACCTGCGTGGGGGAAGAAGGAATGGGAGTGTGCTTGAGTGACAACTGTCTAATCCAAGGTGCGAAAACAAAGCAAGACAAAAACAAAAACGCATGTAATCACACGGACAGGTTCGGGTAATCACTCTACAGCATGCCTGGATTATGTTCTCAGTGGGTGGCAGGTGGATGAGTTAGTTTTCAGTTATGACACAGTATTTCAATGTCAACACAATATGCACGCAGAAAAAGTGCAGCATAAAGTTGTAACCTATTTCTTTCTCACAAGAAACTAATATATCAAATCAAACAGCAGAAAAACTGATGGCTCAGCTGTGAGCACAAAATGGGATTATACTCAGGTTTAAGTGCTAACAGCGTGCCCTGAAAAAAAAGAGAAATGCTCTTCTTTTTGCCAACTGGCACATGAAAAATCTCTCTTGTAGCACAGCGTGTCTTTCTTACCTATGTCGTGACGCGAAAATCCTAGGCACTTTTCAAAGACACATAACTAAATGTTCTCCTAGTTCATTAGTTCATGCATACTGATCACTGATATCTCTTGAGTTAGCTCATGTAGCTTCCTTTGTTTTCTTCAGGAAACATACCATAACCAGCCACCATGACTAGCACGCTGCAGTCGTGAATTATGGTAGCAGTGTTCCCACAGCACATGCAGCCATGCCCATACAACCTCCTTAAAAGGCCTCACAGGTTCACTTGCAGAACATGACAAGGCAAGACACCTAAACATGCAGGGAACAAAGACCAGATTAGTTTGCATGTTTTTAGAGCCTGCAGACACTTTTTTTCATGCCATAAACCTCAGCGTAAAATCCTCTTGACAACGTTCACGTGCACGCTTCTAATTCGAAACTAGTCAAGCACAAATATGATGCTGCACGCACAACGTTATCCACTGCACTGCGTGTCATCAAGCTAATAAAGTTCTGGTTTGGTTTATAAGGTCAAACGTCCCAAAGCGACTCAGGCTACGAGGGATGCCACAGTGGATGGCTTGGGATAATTTCGACCACCTCGGGTTCTGAGATCACACACTACACAGGCCTCTAGCATTTCGCCTCCATCAAAAAGACCGCCACGGCCAGGATTGAACCCGCGTCTTTCAGGTCAGCAGACAAGCTCCACAACAGCTGAGTGCAGCAGCTTAATAATAAAGTTCTGGATGAAAAATCAGACTGAGAGACTCTAACTTGCTTTCTTCCTATGACTAAAATGTGTGTTTAAGACAAAACTTGTCTCCACCTCCAATAAGTCATCTCTTCTCTGTTAATGGGGGACACAGCTTTCAACACCACCTTTCTTATTTCTGACGGATTTTTCTGATATTTTTCTTCACGTTAGTAATGCTTTCAAACTTAACTGCACAAAATTTCAGCATTATAACCGAAGAACATTTTTTTACACAAAAGTTTTTCTCTCTGATGCCTTGATAAAATGTGGTAGAAGGCTGCTTCAACATTCATTGTATTTCTGAACGCATGCTACGCGTGATGACATTCTTAGATTTCTTTTTTTTCAATGACGCAAATTTTTCTGTTCTCATCTTTTACAAAGCAGTTGACATGTACAAACTGTAACCAAGATGTCACATAAAAATCTACAGATCATTAAAATGAGACTGTCATTGCATACAGTGGAGTTCTGTTTGTGCAACAAAATAAGTGGGGTCAAATAGACAAAACAGTCGTGAAGAAATCTGCTGCACAAGGTGATCGTCTAGTCAGAAAACCGGAACTGAGCAAAATGACCAACCATATTTCGATCATTTCTTTGATATGCAGTGCCACCGTGGTGCATGCAACAATTTTTTATTTAGTGCTATTTCCAAGTGAATTTCAGCAATTAAACTTTGGGACAGCATAGAAAAACAAGACATACAAGCAGATACAATGATTTTCAAAAAATACTATCTTTTGGCCAATTTTCACGATTTGAATGCCGCGTCCCCTCTTTAGTCTTTCCAATGTCCTGCTGCCATTTCCTTATAGTTTACAGTTTAGGCTACAGCCCTTGGAAGGCAAAACCCTTACAAGCAATTAGCCGACACACACGATGATGGTTTGATTTTAAAGGGGCAACGGAAGCTTGGTCAAAGACCGCCATGGCTAATGGGATTCTCATCTGAACAAGGTCGGGTGAAAGATCTATCTTACCCCACAGAAGCTGAGCACTAGGCCAGGAGATAGCTTGCACACAACAGAAATTGGTGGGTACTCGGTGGCTCTGGGGAGTAAACACAGCTCACCCCACATAAGAGGCAGACGCTCAAATTACTAGGCCACCGCTGTGGTAGCCAAAAATAGGTCTGACCATTGGCACACAATAACTGCCAACACCCTACACACGAACTGCGGTGGATGCTGACCACTTAGATTAGGCAAATTCTCAGCCACTGCAGCAGCCATTGCCAAGCCACGCAACTATTACAAGGAGCGCATAACAGAACAGCGATGTGGGAGCACACCTTTGCCTGTCTGCGCCACAAGCTCGGCAGCCCCACTGATTGGCTTGGCCACAGCACCCATCAGGCCCCGGCCAACGCCCTTGACGAATCCGGTTGGCCCTCGGCTCTCTTCATGGATCAGGGCTTGCAAGGGGTGGTCCACAATGCCTGCCACAGCCCCTGCGTGTTAACATGCAAATATGTTTCCAGTAATTAAAAAGCCAAGACAACCAAAAGCCTCCACAGCCGTTGCCTCCGCTGCCAGCCATCTTGATTCCTTGTGCAGCCACAATGTCTGGTTAACCTGGCAGCAAGGCTACCTAGCTGACACATCGGCAAGAGAACGCATAGAAAACACAGAAGCCGAATACATAAGAAAGAAAAGGATGCAAACATTCTGATTCCATATGAAAGCCTTATTTGCGTCTTTTTTTTTTCTTTTTACACAAGATTTCAGCATCGAAGCAGGAACATTCCTGCATTTTTGTCTGTTTCGTGCGCACGAGTGTGGCCCGAGTCTGTTTTTTTTTACGTCCCAGCACTGATGCTCGAGTCATACTCAAGGTTTGGCATACCGAGCAGGCTGATCCCAAGAGTTGTCAGCCCCTGGCCGATGCCAGCCGATGGGCCAGTGCGAAGTGATTCCTTCCAGGCGAGGTGTTCGGGGTCCAGCGATAGCCTGTCCAGATTCCGAGACACGCTGGTGGCCAGCTGAGTCACAGAGCTTAAGGCACCTGCAACACAGCAACACGTAGAACACATCTCAAACCTAAAGCTGAACTGAATTTGTTGGCATTAGTTTTTTTTTTTTTTTGTTAGTCTAATCGAAAACGGATGGTTACTGACAAACTAAGCATCCACATGGAGGTGACAAGAGGGCGGATGGGGGTACGACGGACACAGCACAGCAAGTTGCAAAAAAACACTTAAGTACATCTGCATACATAAACTGTTTCTCGCAACACCTGAAATAAAGATCATATATATTCAAAAAGAAATTTCAGCATGAAAGTGAGTTAGGATGTACTGCCACTGATGCAGATGTATTATCATCAACATTAGTTTCCTGAAATAGAACTGAACTTCCCTCCAGAAAAAATTTGCAAAAATAACAGGCAGCTGTACCAAAAGTTGACTTCATACGCAGCCAAACCAATAGTGGTCACACGCAACATGAAAAGCACCTGTGTACTCTGCTAAGCAAGGGGACCTTTTCATGAGTAAGGCAAAGTCTGTGTGCACAGAGATTTTACATTAAAAAAAAAAAAATGGCGGACGATTTAGCTAGGTTAGGCCAAACGCAGATTTGGTGCGCTACCACTCCAGTCTTCACTTCGGCTTCGGTACAAGGCTCAACTTACACAAGGCCAAGTGCCTGCTTCACACACAGATCGGCAAAATCGGCCTTAAAACTCTGCCTTAAGGGAACGATGCAATAAAGTTAATGGGGTAATGCCCACATATATGCAATTGGCCGTTCCCTACTTTACATTTACAGATCCTTGGGTGTCCTTGCATTCCTCCTGGCGCAATGGTGCAGTAATTAAGCGATGCGTCACTGCCCTGTGATGGCAGGTGCTGCCACCAGTGGTGCTGGTGAGAACCAGGTTGCTCTTCCCGAGCAATCTCAAGGTCATAGAGACAGGCTTCAGAGAGACAACATCGGCAAAACCTTAAATATATCAATTTTTGCAACTGCATACCACCAGGACCAGCAATCAGTTTCAAAAACAGGACTGCACCAGACAATAAGGTACATCTGCTCACCATATATCTAAGGCAAAAACAAGATGAAAAACCAGCCAGAATCAGTACTGCTATTATTAACTTATGTTCCATTGTCTCAGTGGTCATTTTTTCAACTGCTGACAATGCTGTAAGCGGGGGAAAAAGGGGGTTAAGGGAAGTATGGTTCAATCCTAGAGTGTCACCTGAAGAGATGTGGCGCAACATGGCAGACGCTCCATGCGAGATGCCCATGAAGAAGGCCCACGGGCGACCCTGTGCCAAGCCTCTGTACGGAAGCACCACCATCGCAGAAACACCAGATCCCAGGGCACGTACCAGACCCGTTGGATTGCCCAGCAGGTCCAGGGAACCCACAACCCAGCCTGCAATCAGATGGGAGGAAGGAAAGCTGGTGAAGCCCATGCTACATGGCACAGTGTTCCACTCGATGGGCTCGTGTGTTTGATACCACCAGCCAAGACCACTTTTATACTGACTGCATGCAGCAATGAGTTGTGCTGAAATAATGGCGCCCGTCAGGCAGCCATGACACATGATCATATGTGTTATTACTCCTGCAGACACAAAGAACAGAGGAGACGAAATGATATTGTTGACTTCTGCCACTAGTGCTCGGCAGAAGAATCTTGTCTAGAAGGTTGCTGGCAAATGAAAAAAGTTGTCATTACTCTTTCAAACAGACTACACCCCGGGGAAAAGACAAGCTCATCCTAGACAAAGTATTTCGACCATAGGGCAGACTTAGTAGTTGAAGAGACAAGTGGATGCACACCTGGACTGGAAGTAGCCAGAGAAACGGAGCTGTGAAACATTGATTTTTTTTAAAGTCAGGCATGCAGTCTGCGACTGAGATATCATGTCTGTTCTCGTGTTTGCGTTTTCAAAATGTGCATTCCGATGAAGGAACTCTTTAAAGCAGCTACTGAAGAGCCCCAGTACTTAACATACCACAAAGACAAAAATGCAAGAACATTCGAATGAGAAGACTTTCAGGGCGAGCAAAACAAGGACGCAAGAGAGGAACACAAACAACATATGCATGTAAACAAACACTGAAATGTAATCTGCATGTCCCGCTTGTGCCTTCGTCTTGTTGGCAGTGCAATTCCACTCACTTTAGTGATGCGATGCATCCACTACAGCTAGAAAGAATGCCTTTTGCTCAAACACAGTCCATATTTGAACCACCCGCGTAACAAAACATGTTGCAAGGCTAGTTGGTCATGCATTGTTTTTGAAAACGTAATCCAACATTACATTTCAAGACAAGGACACAGAAAGAACTTGGACGGGAGCTGTCTCTTGTCAAGTTCTTTCTGTGTCCATGTCTTAAAATCTAGGCTGGATGTACTGTCTCACAGTTACAGCCCTCCAACAATACTACAGCCTCTCAAGTCCACCATGGGTCTCACCTGCCCTCAGCAGTGCGCCCGTCACATAGTGGCGCGTCAGCAGCTGGCCCAGCTGATAGCAGCCGGTGACCAGGTTTCTCCGGCTGAATCGTGCAAAGCTCAGTGGTGTCCCATTCAGGGACAAGTACAGCTTCAGCGAGGCATGAATGCTGAGCTGCACTGCCAACGGCTCCAGCATTATCTCCCGCACCGACACCGTCCGCATAAGAGCCTGCGATGCGTCTGCCACCTCCTGTGGGAGTCGGCACTCGCGACTGGCCGAGAGAGGCGTGCAGTGCCAAGCTGGACGCACAAAGCTTGACATGCGGGCCAGCCTGCACGAAGAAAGTGAAGGCAGCAGGGTTGATTTAATCACTGGTCATGGTGGCGTGTAAGAAGCCATGAGTCACATGACACAGACAACCTGCTTCAACTGCTCTGAATGATGGCCGGCACAGCAACATGAGAACTTGTCCATCAGCTAGTTGGTGATTGTGCTCAAACATGCACGTTTACTCTGACATAATCAATAACCAGATATCATTACATGTTATAACTGGTTGTCACTTGTAAAAAATCCTTCGAGTTTCAGTACAAGACATGATAAAGATGACTCAGCAAAGAGCACTGTGTTCTTGCTGTTTTGTCTCTTCTTCAAAAACGCATTAAATAGAAATATCAAAATACTTCAAGTAAAGTATATCGATTTTTCTAGTAGTACTTATTTGCTTTTATGCAAGTCCTTAATTCATAAGCACATATGAACAAAGAAAATTCAACAAGAAAAAAATCTGCGGCTAACCAATGAAAACACTAAATACGTGCCACAGATAACACTCCACCTTCACACAACTTAATATTCAAAACAAAAAACCTCACTGAAAAAGTCTGGGAAAATAAATTTGGATGCCGTGGCGACACTTGCAGAGTCGAAGGTCTCCTAAAATTCTCAGTATTTCTCACCTGTAAAGCAAAGTGTCCTCCAAGAAGAGCGACAATGGGCAGAACTTGACAGCCAGAGAATCTGCAGTCAAGCGACCGTCGCGGAGAACCTCGAGAGACAGGGTTATCGATGCAACGGCATTTTGGCATGAGAATGTGCCTTCTGGTGATGGAGAATCACCTCTAGGCACCAGGACAACAGGAAAATCGTAGACCTCGCTCGATGACTCGTCTTGTGACAGCTGGTTATCGACCTGAATCGGACAGCAAAGTGTGTAGTCAGTCAGAATTAAACACGACAGAAAAGCGAGAAAGAGAGAGAAAGTAAGAAAGGAAAAAATGAAAGAAAGGAAACGATACAGCCTTCTATACTACAAGTAAGCAGAGATGCTAAAGAGCTTTAGTACAAAACACATGTAAGTAAGGAACTTTACAAGTGGGACACTCTGCAACAACTTTTTTTGGCAACCAAGAGGAGGCTACAGGGGTAGAGCATCTTTAACTGTGTTACTCAACTAGTAGTTCGGCCACAGGACGGATGCCTAGCACATAGCTTGCTGTATGGTTGCTTCATTCGATGGATGGATGGATACGGCTGAACCCTTTAAATCTGGCGGTGGCTCAAGCCACCTAGCCATGACTTGTGAAATTCTACTCTTGTCTTGATTTTAGCCACCAATCAGATAACCTTTGCTTGGTTACTTCAGTACCCGCTTAAAAATTACTTTCCCTTCACTGTCCTTAAACCCCAATACTTTGAATAAATCAGCCCCGCTGCTGTCCACTGTGGGGCGAAGCCCTTTACAGAAAACTATCAAGTGTTCACCCGTTTCCTCCTCCTCTCCGCACGCAACGCACAACCTGTCTATCTCGTGGTACCTGACTCTATACGTCTTAGTCCACAAAACTCCCGTCCTGGCCTCAAACAACAAAGAGCTTCCCCTACAATTATCATAGATATTTTCTTTGGCAATTTCCTGCTTAAAGATCCTGTATGTTCCCAGTGCCAATTTCGTCAGCATCCCTGTTTTCCACAGAGCTCTCTCTGTTTCTTTAACCTTTTTCTTAACCGATAATTGCTGATTTGCCCCCCCTACTGCTGTCCAGATATTTGCTTTGTAATAAGGAACGTCTTGCAAAGCACAGTGTCGCAAACAATCAGCGGTACAGTCCAGGCACAGATCAGAGGCAGCGTTTAGTCCAGAGCACGCGCGAGGGACCGAGCGTTCGGCGCTCGAGCTTCGGAGCGTTCGGCGCTTCTCATTGTCTTCTTTGTTAAGCGCCAGCCTCTGAAGATTCCAAACCCGAAGGCCAGCCTTACAGATTGTCAATTTTCTAGTTCGCTTTCTCCATTTCGTGTCAACATTCCTGATGTACAGGTACCTGAAAACTTTCCTAGACCACTGCTTTTCCTCCATCTTTCTTAATCGCTCCTCAAATGCTATCTTACTGCTAGCTTCTCTTCTCTCGAACGACTCTGATCCCATATCACCCTGTACCCCCTAATTTGGTGTATTGCCATGATCTCCCAAAGGTAGCCTCCTTACACCGCGTTGTTTGATTTCTAACCTTGCTTGAACATCTGGTCTCATGCACAGGACCGCATTGCCGAAAGTCAGGCTAGGAACCATCACCACTTTCCAGATCCCTCTTACCACTTCATACCTATCGTAATTCCACAGTGCCCTATTTTTCATGACAGCTGCATTCCTACTAGCTTTATACATTACATATTTTTCATGCTCTGTCAGATACTCAGCACCGTTATTTATCCACACCCCAGGATAATTGTACTCATCCACTACTTCTAGTGTGAACTCCTGTATTCTATGCTCGCCACCCTCATCATTAAATATCATGACTGCAGGTTTTTCTTTACTAAACTTGAAACCTAATCTATCTCCCTCTGTACCACAAATGTCTATCAACTTCTGCAAATCTTCCGTGTTGTCAGCTATTAGCACTATATCATCAGCATATATTAGTCCCAGTAATGACTGTTTAATCCATTCTCCTTGCTTGAAAAAAGAAAGGTTGAAGCCTAGTCCGCTCCTCTCTAGTTTGATCTCTAACCCTTGCAGGTACAACATAAACAACAAAGGACATCCTTGCCTAAGCCCCCGCTGTATCTCTATAGGCCCTGATACATTTTTTTCCCATTTTATAAGCACTCTGTTACCTTCATATATATCCATATCTTGTGTAGGTAGTGCCATCTATGGGTGATCCTTGTAACTGGACGTGTCTCAAAAATTTGTTGCAATAAAGAAATTGTTTTCACTGAAACTCTCTAACAGTGAATGCAGTTATGCTAGAAACGTGCCTTAATGATTACCACCTATAAATATCACGTTATAGGATAAAACTATTAGCAGCGATTGGGGACTATATTCCACTGAATGACCGCAGAGGTGGCCAAGTGGTTGAGCATCCACCTCGCATGCGGGAGGTGCGGGGTTCGATCCTCAGTGGCGCCGGGTGCCCGCCGATGATACAATGGGTACAAGCTTTCCCCTGGTCTGGTGTTCGGCTTATTTAGGGTGAAATGCTTAGGAAATGGGTCTTTCACCCCACGTTGAGAATTCGAAAATACCTTATGCCATAGTGCTCTTTGACCATAGATGCCCTTGCGCCATAAAAATCCACAATCATCATCATCATCATCATATTCCACTGAAAAGGAATTGAGGCCGTGCTCCGGATGTGCAGCTTAGGCTGCTCTGCTAAAAAAACTTGTCACGGAGTATAGTAAGTTCCTAACCGCTGTTATGCAAAAGCCTCTTCACAGTGCTGCCCAATGCATGGCGTTTACAGTCAAGGTGGGAAAAAAAAAGGAGGAATAAATGAAAGCTGCAGAGGCTATTTGTGAATGCCCAACAGTGCATGTATGTGCTTTGTAGAGAGAGCCAACACTGCAAAGCGCATGCATGGGCTAAATTGAGCTTTAGCAGCACAGGTGAATGGTGGCTGCTGATGAGCCACAATATGAAGGCACCTCGATCATCCCCTCAGCTGAACAACATGCTCAGAGTCCACCTCTTTAATTTTCTGCACAGCACTACTTGCCAAGCATACACCTATCTCAACATGCAAAAAAAAAAAAAAGTCCCATCTGAAGAGCTAATGCAAATGATTTAAGATTCTGACAACCTCAAAAATTGGATTCCTGAAAACTGCCTTTTCCATATCTTATAAAAACGTCACAGATGCTGAAAGCTTGAGAAAACAGCCCATGGGAGCAGCGGAGTAGCGCAGGAGTTGCATTTCAGCTCTCATATGACTGAATTAGGTGTACACCTTAAGGGGGAGCCTGGTCTTGACAAAAAAAATTTTATTAATGAAGTCACAGTTAAGAAACCTTCAGGGAACATGTATTTTTCTGTGCCGATTCTAAATATGTCATTTAATTTCATGTCAAACAATTCCTTGAGCACTTATGTAATTTTTATGCACGTATCTTGTGAAGAGCTTTGAAAAAAATCTGCTGCAGAAAACTTGCTGATATGTATGCCTTTGGGTTCTCTTGATACTAAGGAATGCAATAAGGGTAAAATTGTCTCCCTGTCTATCATAGTAAGTTATAGGGTTTTAAAGTTGTCGCCTCAGAAATGCGAATAAAAGTGTGTATTCTCGTTTCTGAAGTGGCAGCTTCAATACCCTATAACTCAAGTTCTATGATATCCAGGATGATAATTTTATCCTTATTGCATTCCTTGGTATCAAGACAACGCAATGGCATACATTTCAGCGATTTTCCTACAGCAAATTTTCTTCCAAGCTCTTCGCAAAATAATTGCATAAAAATTACATAAGTGCTCAAAAAATTGGTTTACATGAAATTAAATTACATATTTAGAATCAGCACGCAAAAATACACGTTCCCTGAAGATTTCATAATTATTACTACATTAATAAAATTTTGTTTTCACGAGCAGGCTCCCCCCTTAAGCCTTCACATGCCATCCACTGTTTCCTGCAAACAAAAGCACACTCAATAAGGCACAACAAAAAATAATTCCAGGCCCCGAAAACCCATGCACTAGGCAATTCAAGAGCTCAAAGAGCTTCTGCATATGTTCTCTCTCTGCTTACCTGAATTCCACCAATGAAAGTGAAGATGTCGTACACAACTGCCGGTGAAGCGTCCGGCTGATTGTTTCCCGCGAGTGTGGGAGCAGGGGTGGCCCTGGGTCGGCAGGCGCATGACACGGAGTCCATGCTGACACGAACCACTTCACGAAGGCACTTCTTGTGGTCGGCAGCATCACAGCTGTCGCACAGCACGAGGCACAGCTCGTCGACATTCAGTGAGACAAAGCGGACGGAGTGGTAGAGCGGGGAGAGCGGCGGGAAGTCTTCAGGTGGCACGACAGACACGTGGATTTGTTCAGCCTAAAAAGTAAGGAGGGTGCCTTGAGTGCAAATTCCAGTAGAGCCTCTTGGAAACTTGCGGGCAAACAAAGCGGTGTGCAGCAAGCCTAACTGGACTGCACAGGTCAGAACAACTGCCTCCGAAGCAAAGAAATGCTTGTAAAATATCTACAATAAAACAATGACCATTTCAACAGTAGGTCAGGCGTTCATATTTTTGTCTTCACTGTTGCCATGTAAGACATGTCACACACTAGTATTCCCTCTATTTAGCCAGGCCAAGTGTCACAAAATTCGTCGTATATTCGAAAAAAAAAAACGGCGCAGTGCAGAAGCAATTGTGCCTGCGCGCCCCGTAAATAAAAAGAAAACAGCGGAGAAGGAACTCCAGAGAGCCCGTAACTTTGCGTGTGCTGCTGCCCTTTCCACTCTGCTCGCCGGCACGGCGGCAAGGGGAACATGGCCCCATGAGCCGTCGATTTCTCTAGAATGTCCGAGTAGTTTCCACTCATTTTCGACAGAGAGGGTGTAGCCTTGACAGCGCTAAAGTGATGCCCTCTCCCCTTCGCTCTCGTGCCGCCGGCTTTGCATTGCGAGAAAAACCCAGAATCTTCTGGAATGCGGTTTTTGCACTTGACCAATGGGGTCGCGCGTCCGGCGTGAGAAGGAGAAGGAATTTTTGCAGTTGATACTGCGTGTATGTGCACGCCTGCCTTGGACGAAGAACGAACAGACACAGATCGCGTCTATAAATGAGAGCCGTGGACCGCCGTCTGTCAGCCCGAGCCGCCGTTTAAGCTTCAGAGAAGTGCGCCCGCTCGACCCCCGGGAGAACACCACTCGCCCAGCCACGGACTAGCAAGGCAACGTGCGCCAATCAGTGGGACGACTCCGTCGTGCTCCTTAGGTCATCGGACTGTCGCAGTGCCCGGTGAACAGATTGTATTTTGTTTGTTTCTCTCTGTGTTAGTGCACTTTAGCTGCAACAATTTATTTATTTATTCAAATACCTTCAGGGTCCGAAGGCATTCTGTTATATTCTGTTAAATTGTAATCTCTCTCGATTGTTACTTTGCACGAGTAGCATTGTATTTGTAGATCACTTTGTATGTGCTCGTACGAGTGATTGTGAAATCCTCTGCGTCGTCTCTTTGCTGTATAAACTTTGTTTTGTTAGTGAACCTTTGGCTCCGACCCATTCTCTGGCTTGCGACCGGCGAAAGCTGGGCACCAAACGACCCCGCCCCTTGTCACTTGGTAGCTGGTCTCCGGCTGAGCTTGTCACGCTGAGTCAAGGGCATCTCCTTTGTGACCAAGACCGCTACCCCCACACGCTTTAATTGTGTCTGGGAGTGCACGCTAAAGTGCGCAAAGTGGTGACACCAAGTCAGCATGCGTCATCAGAGAACACACTGTTTTCTGAATGTGCATTTTCCTGCAAGACATATTTTGGTTAGTTTAGCATAGTTTACTTTAGGGGTCTAATGTCCCAAAGCGACTCAGGCTATGAAGGACGCCGTAGTGAAGGGCTCCGGAAATTTCAACCACCTGGGGTTCTTTAACATGCACTGACATCGCACAGTACACGGGCCTCTAGAATTTTGCCTCCATCGAAATTCTAGAGGCCCGTGTACTGTGCGATTAATTAATCAAAATATGTCTAGCAGGAAAATTTTGCTGCAAGCTGAGACGAATGCCCGTATTTACACGATTGTAAGTCGACCTATTTTTTTAAATTTGAAAATCCGAAGTGGCTGGGTTGACTTACAATTGAAACAAAAACATCACACTATAAGTAAAGGCGAGACAAACGAGATATCAGGCATGCTACAGCATGGTTGCATTTTTGCTGCGTGGCTCCGTCGCATCGCTCTTGGTGCTGGCCTTGAGCAGCTGCTATGTCAACGCGCAAAACTGGCATACCCTCACCGCGTGCGTGGGCGGCGGCCGATGGCGGCTATAGATAAGCAGTAAACTGGCACCTCACATGCGACTGCTGACTGCGGTTGCTGATAAGCGGCGGCGGCCCGATAACGCAATAGTGTTCTGATTATGATGATGGAGTTTTATGGCGCAGGGGCATCTGTGGCCAAAGAGCGCCATGGCACAAGGTATTTTTGATTACTCAAGGTGGGGTAAAAGACCCATTTCCCAAACATTTCACCCATGATAAGCCAAGCACCAGATCAGGGGAAAGCTTGTACCCATTATGTCACCGGTGGGCACCCGGCGACACTGGGGATCGAACCCCGCACCTCCTGCATGCGAGGCGGATGCTCAGCCACTCGGCCACCGCTGCGGTCTAACAATCGTGTTCTACAGGAAGCTCAAGTCTCCCACAAGTTTTCATTTTGCTTTAAAATGCGCGCTCGGCACTCAAGGCAGCGTTGACAGTTGATGGAAGGGCCGCTGTTCCAATCGACGCGACACCCCCCCTCGGAATGGCAGCAGTGCCGAGGAGTGTCGCAGCCGACGGAAGAGCCGATGGCATTCACGCATAGTTTCTCTTTGGCTCTGGCGCATTTGACTACTGCCGGCCACGTTTCACAAGTTTTTAATGTAGTGCTTCGTCAGTCATCATTTGTGCTCCAGGTCCGGCAAGCGACCGGCGCTCGTTCACGGCTACATTCAAGATGGCTGCCATTTTTACGCCGAATAAACGAACAGCCGCGCACCGGGCCGCAAGTTCGACGTTCGCAACGGGTGATACAGGTGTGGCAGCTGCAGAGAGGACAATTTCCAGTTGTTCCATGCGATGTCACGATGTGGCTGTCTGCAAAGTGTGAGATTTCGCTGGACGACGACGTTAGAACGACGTGCTGTGGGACCGCAGCAGCGATCTTGACGGCAGCGCTAGTGAGGACGATGGCGCAAGTGTGGACGAGTAGTCCAGTGACTAATACATTTTCGTTTTGAAATGTGCCCACAGGCACGCCCGCGCGTGGCAGCCGATAGCGGCGGGTGATAAATGGCGGCTGCTGGATAATGCTATCGCGTTCAACTCTTCAAGGCCAAGCTTAAGCAACCTCGTAAGTATTTTTTTATTTTTCGGATATGTGATTTGAGGGGGTCAACTTACATTCGAGTCGACTCACAATCGTGTAAATACGGTATATGGGAAGAACAAACATAACGCAGTTGATAATTTAGTTGTGACAGAACTAATAATGAAAAGTGCGATGGCAGGAGAAAGGAATAGCAAAGCAGTCAAATATGCTGAAAGAGATCATCCTAAAGTTCGGCCCCACCTTCAAAGCTCAAAGAAAGGCATCAATGAACCATGTAAGAACAGAAGTGCAAACAGCGGAGCAAGTGGTCCACCAAAAGAGTAAACTTCAGCAGTTTTCCCCTGCAAAAGAAACGTTTTAAAGGCCTCCAGGCCTTTCTGATCTGTGCCACATAGCATTCCCCCTTGATGTCACCTCTTCACTCCAAGCTGTTTTTCTTAATTGTATCCAGTCCTTTCGCTTGGTTTGTGTCCTGTCAGAGACTTACCATTGCTAGGAGGTCATCAGCAGAGATTCCGTCCGGTGTGCCGCGAACTTCAACCTCGTGGGCAGGCTGCACCTCTCCTATTCGACTGCGGATTTCTTTTGCTGACACTTCTGCCCTGCTTACCACCTGTATGAGCAGGTGTGTGGTGTGCCCCGCCTGCAATCACAGAGGGAGTGAATATGAAAGGCTGTTCCTCAAAGGCACCCACATACAATTTGCTGCCCCTGAACCCGAAACAGGTGGGCCGATGAAGTTGGAACCCAAGTGTAAAAAATGCTAGTGAAAAAAAAAAAAAAAAACACGATTAAAAAATAAATGTGTTAAGTAACCAGCTATAATGTCAATGTAAATAATGTCAGGTATAAAAATGTTGTATAAATAAAGCCAATGCTTTAAAGTGCGCTCAAACACAGCGAGCATGTGCGTGCACGCACATGCACTCACATGTATGTGTGTAACATTTTCGGGTCCTCAACCAAATTATCTTCAAGAATAAGGCGTCTCGAGAAAGTGCTGACAGCAGATACCACAAAATCATTCACGTGAAGCACTGAAGAAATCCCAGGTAAAACACGACAGGGACAATGAGAGAAGGGCCAGACACTGTCTAATGCCTAAAAGAGCTGATGCAGTCTGCCGAGTCCCAAGAATTGCAACTCTCTTCACTTATAAAAAAAGAATAAATTTCTTTTCCTCACTAAAAGGTTGTCATGCACACTCGTGTGCTTTTGCGCAACTCGGAACTTAGTTTGCTACAACCCGACCTCCTAACCCGCAGGCTCTTTTCAAGTCAACAGGCACAGCCATAATCAATAGCCAGTAGCCTAAGATGTCTCACCCTTTGGGCTGACACGCGAACGTCTCCAAGTCCCGGAATGTGGACAAACTGGTTGGCTACATCCAAGCATGCGACTGGGCTACTCCAATATACGGGGTGTGGCTGGGCCTCTCGCATGCAACCGAGCAGCAAGAACGGGGTCCCCGCTTCAGCTGCCCCACTGACACCATTGCTGTAAGCAAGGAGGCTTGGTGGCGTGAAGTGCGCGGAGCAGCCTGGTCCCACCGAAGGTAGCAGCCAGAGGTCTGGAAGGAGTGAATTGTCAGTTGAGAAAACATACGGGTAAAGATGTTCTAAGAAGTTAGAACCGCAGTACCATTCACTACGCTGTGACGGTTACAAGCTAGCTGCAACACATGTGTAAGCTAGAACAGGGTTCTCAATCTTTTCAGATTTGGGGAACGCCAACTGCTTTCAAAAGTTGCAAAGTCTTGGTTTGCACTGCTTACTGCCTCACATGGATGCAAAAAACAGCATCCAGCTTCACGGCTCGCCAAAAAATGCCCTTCGATCAACAATCAATAACAGTCTGCTGTACACAGTTAAAGTATGATTAGTCCAAATATGGAGTGATTAAAGGAAAGACCAGGTTGAAGTATACATCAATAGGCACTGGGGGAACCAAAAAGCACTTTGAGAAACTCGAGGGCTCTGTGCAAACCAGTTTGAGAACCCCTCAGCTACACGAATTGATATGAATTTGCTGTACTGCTGCTGAACATTGCATCGGTGTAAGGGCCTGGTCAGGCAGAGCATATCTGCCTTTTGCCCCATCACCCAAAACTACTTTAAATTGAAAAACTGAAAAAATATGATGCAAGCACTCTGAAAATGTGCTCTCCTGATGTCACGAGATCGAGAGAAATTGATAGATTCAAGGGCACCAGACTAGCCCTGTACTAGTGTAATCTTTTTGACTGGTTCGTACGACAGCAATGTTGAAGTTGATGCAAAAACGTAAAGGTGAAATCGACAGAGAAAAAAACGCGATTAAAAAATACAATCTGAGCAGCCAAAAGCACAGCCAACCTTTCGTGGGGCCGTTCTCGGCAAACACAAGTGTAGCACATGTGCCATTGGAGATGCGCAGGAGCGGGTTGACGTCCCGGGCAACCACGACATACATGCTTCCTCCCCTCGAGTGGCAGGTAACCACAAGAGGCACGGTCGTGTAGGACGCCCCGGCAGTCTTGAAGACTGATGTTGACCACAGTACGTTCTTCGTCTCTGCTTCGAGTGTCACGGGAAAGCCCCAGAGCCTCTGCCCACCCTCTACGGGCATGTGATTCAACGCAAAGCTGATGAGAAGACGACCATATATGGCTTCGTCCACTTCCGTGTCATCGATGCTGCTGCTTCCATTCCAAAACAGTAGGGGAATGATGGTTTGGCTCTGCTGGGTATCGGGTGGCAGCGAACACTCTGCGCCCATTTCCACAGCACCACTCCAGGCTTGTGTCTGTTCAAGAAGAGCAACATATCGTCATCACCAATATTATATTCGTCATCAGCCAAGTTGAGCCCACTGCTCACGTAGGATGCACAAAGATTTCGTTCATGATTGAACTGCGCGAAAGAAACGGGGACCAAGAAGAAACACGTACACACACACAGTGCAGACTTTCGTTCAATCATGAACGAAATCCACCAACTAGCCCACCTCAAAACCCTTCTTGAATGCACAAAGAGTAGCTCTTAAGTGCAGAAAGTTAATGCTCACACTTATGTTCAGCGACTAAAAAGGTGCTTAGTAATTGATAATACTGCATTAAGACTAGTTTGCCGCTACACCTCCTGGGGCGTTATGGTGTGAAGGGAATAAAAATATAGCATACATGTCCCGGCTTGGTCAGTGCGGAACTCGCATGCGTTCCTTTTGTCCGATGGCCGGCATGGCCTGGGACTATGTTATCACAAATACATGTCGCAACGGTAAAGAGTAAGGCCTACTGGATTGTCCTGCATGACCCTCGTTGTGAAGCCAGCCGCTGCCAGAGGCAGGTCTGCCTGGTTGCTGATGTAGACTGCCGACTTGAGGGTCACCACGAGACAACCCTCAAAGTCTTGTGCCAGGGCTACCAGCCGACACACCTGCACAGAAGGATGGGCTTTCTCGTGATGGTGCAACTAAGCATTTTTCTCCATGTCAAAGTGTAAGAAGCTGTGTAACAAACACGCTGCACAACTAAGCCGAGCACGTAGCAGAATACAGTAAAAGCTCGACAATTTGAATTTCTAGGAATTGTAAAATTTTTTCAAATTATACAAAGTTCAAATTATCGAATAACCGAATAGAAGAACAATGCGGATGGAAACAAGAAAAACACACAGCACTGCCAATCAGTGCCCGAAACTACGCGCAGCCGGGTTCAGTTGACTGACTGATGCACAGCCGATAGCCGCCATCACCACGGGCTAGCGCGAAGCTCAGGAAAGCGAAACTGAAACTAAGCGGAAATTGTTCAAATTATCTGAAGTTTGAATTATCAAATGACCCCAAAGGCTGACTAGAACTGCTTGCATCACGGTGACTTAAATGCGCCGGGACCACACCAGCATTCCAAATTAATGGGTAGTCGTATTAACGAGTTTTCACTGATAGATCAACAAAGCACATTGTTGGGCGAGTCAGTAAACATAGTTATACTACAAAGGCAAACAACGCACAGTGGAAGTGATTCATAGAACACACATTACACTGCTCGCACTGGCAGAAGTAAAAGGATGGGACCTGAGCTTGGATGCGTAGAAGTGAATGTACATATGCTTGTAACATGCAGGAAGAACTTGTTTTTTTTTGTTTTTTTTTTGCTGATGTTCAAATGTTTGTCACAGCATTGTGAACTCCTTATTGTGCATTTTCTGCCCTTTGCCATACCACTTGGGATAGAGAAGCAGCAGTTTCTACTGTTGAAAGTGAATGGCATTATGTGTCTTATCCTCATATTTGCCCCGAATCTTACTGTGCCTAAAAGCCTCACTGGTGCCTTTTGTCACGCAAATAGAATAACTGTAAGGGTTCCAAAACCCCTCCTTACATTCTAAACGAGTGAGACAGGTATCACAAGTTCGAAAGGAATATACCAACTACGAGACAACTTTACGTCACTCTGAGTAAGAGAAAAGCGACCACACACGGTGTTATCAAAGAGCACTAAACGAAGGCCCACACATTGGCGGCACCTTGTGGAATATAATTAGAGCCTTTAGCGCAGGCCTTTCTTGCAATTTTTCGATAAATGCATGAGTAACCTTTGCAATCACTATACCTAGCATGCGAGCGGTGCTATCATCAGATGCTGGTTCATGAAGTTCCCAAGTGCACCATATTTTGCCTTGTGCATGTTGTGCAAGCAAGGGATACCAGGTCACTCACAGCGTACGAAGCAGATCCGGGGTAGCGGAAGCAAATGCAGACGGGCGTGGGCACCGACAGCTGCAACAGGTCAGCGTCCTGGTCAGCAGAGGGGGCGCCACCCTTCCTCTTTTGCAGCAGGTAGGAAGGGTCCACCAGCAGGGGGCGCAGGCAGCAATGAAGCGTGCTGTCCTCTTCAATGGCCAGGAAAAACGGGTCCTGTAAAGGCCCCAAAGGGAAAACGTGACTCCCACCTTATACGTGCAAAGGCAATTTTAACAATCAGTATGGTTTTGTGGTAAAAATAGAGCTGATAATAGTTCTGATGACAGCACAATGAAATTACCATAAATTCTGGCTCATTTTCTATATTCAGAAGGCCTTGATTTAACATGAGCTGATTCTGCGCAACACAGGGGCGTTTTTGTATTTCACCTCCATAGAAGTAATGTCACTGGGGCCGGGATCAAACCTGCTACCTTTGGATAAGCAGCCAAACGCGAAAGGCACTAATCCACCGTCATGGGTCTAAAGACAGGAAAAGCCTGCCGAAATGTACCACTGATCCAAGAGAGCACACCCACACTGCCTCTGCAAGGAGTTAAACCAAAATCTTAGAATCTCCACAACTCAAGTGCTCACATGAAGTGGGGGTGGTGCGAATGCCTGCTCTTGGCCCAGAGTCCAAACCCCGTGGTCACCAGTGAGCAGCCTGAGGTCCTGTCCCGTGCAGTTGACAAAGAACGCCCAGGGCTTGATGTCCACCAGCACAGTACCAGGATACGGAAGGTTGGGGTCATAGTACTGCTTCACATGCAGCTCTGTTTCCGGCATCTCGGGAAGGCACTTGGGACTGCGAGAGGTTTTAGTGCATAGAGAGAGAGCTAACGCAAGCAGAAAGCGAGCAGATGCATTTGCAACACAACAGATGTGAATGGTTTGGTTTCGTTTAGGGGGGTTCAACGTCCCAAAGTGACTCAGGCTATGAGGGACGCCGTAGTGAAGGGCTCCGGAAATTTCGACCACCTGGGGTTCTTTCACGTGCACTGACATCGCACAGCACACGGGCCTCTAGAATTTCGCTTCCATCGAAATTCGACCGCCGCGGCCGGGATCGAGCCCGCGTCTTTCGGGCCGGTAGCTGAGCGCCATAACCACTCAGCCACAGCGGCGGCCCAGATGTGAATGAACAGACTGTACATATAGTCTATGAATTTTGATAGCATGCCAATATATATATAGACGATATAGCTGGTTACTGCAGAGTTAATGGAACAAGCAGTAGCTTGTTTAACCCATACATGCTGAAACTTCAGAAAGTACAAAAAATTAATACATTTTTTCGACACTAAACGTTTACGTCACTTCCGAATTCAGAATCATCCTTTCATTGGTGGAAATATATTTTCAACATCGACTTTTGAGCCGTCCAGCAATGTGAGATGCTGTTAACAATGTGCGGTAAAGCTTCTGATATCTGACGTATAGACTTTAAAATCACATTTCTCATTGCGTGAAGTGGTTTTCTTATGACAATGCACAAGAATTATTTGTTTTTTCTTGCAGAATCGCAGTGCAGTCAATGCGGTCGAATCTGAAAAACGGCATCCAGAAGAGACTGCTGGATCTTTCTGCAAGCACACAAAGCACAAAACTGAACTCACACAACACAACCCTTGCACAGGAAAAGTTTAGAGCCTCCTGAACCTATGCTAGTAGGCGCGAGCTTTCACACAATAAACTTTTTAGAGTTACTGTGCAAAAAAGTCGTGTCCTACATGTAGGGCGCTAGGCGTATATGGGTCAAGCACTTTGTGTCGAACAAAATGTTGAACGCATATCAAAGAAAGCTTGCAAAATGTGCAAGCTCTCAAAGAAAAAAAAAAATTTTACTTCCTTCAATGCACATTAATTAATCAATTACAAATGAAGACACAGGCAAAAAACACAGAGATGTACCCTTGCTGTGATGCTCTGATCTGTCAGCACTGTAGTAACATTTACAACCACATAAAGTCAAGAACTGGCGCTGTCAAACTTTCTTGTGGCCTGGGTGCAAAGCCAGCAAGAGAGATGCATGGGAGTGTTTGGACATACAAGTGCACATTGCCTGCTTCTTGTTACATTTATAGGAACGAACCACTGGCTGTGAGCATTTTTTTCCCCCCATTGCTCATGCTTTTACTATTGATACATTTTTTTCTTTAATGTGCTCAGTGTATTTGTGTACTGTTAGCCAAAGGAGCCTTGTTAAACAGAACCAGAGAAAGAATCAATTTATACGGCCTTGTCGCAACTTCTGTAGCAGCAACATGGTGCTCACCTTGGGTTAGTAGTGGTGAACAGCTGTGCGAGAACCCCTTTTTCCCACAGGTCGTCGACCCTGGTCGTACGCTCGACATTGTCATAGGGCCACTTGGCTGCATGGGGGGAGATGAAACTCCACTCAGGGCTGCGCAGCTTCCACAGGTCTTCGGGAGGCGTGGTGGAGATCTCGTGGTCCAGAGAAGGTGGCCTCAGCTCAAGCGCGGGAGACGAAACACGCTTGCCTGTAACGGCAGTGAGAAGTAAAAGCGTGGCTAAAACAAGAAAGCTGCGTTTGTGAGCCTCAGAAGCACCATACTGAATATGGTTTGTCACAGTCAATGCAGCAAGAACTATGTGCGAGCCAGCTTGTGCATAAAAGTATACTGTGTAACTAGGCATGTGCACAGTAAGAATTTTAAAAATCATGAAATTTTCGAACACACAAGGTCATTACATGAAAAAAAAAAAGAGAGAATGCATTGAAGCTTTGTCACACTCATTGAACCTTTGTCAACTTTCTGCAAAAATGCCGATCAGAAATTTGGCAGCTGACCTGCATGCAGTGCCGACGTATCTGCAGGGTGTGAGGCTTATGTGTGGGGCCTGCAACAGCTGCTCTTAATTGTGATTGCGTTGTTGTGTGGCTGTTGCTTTTAAGTGGTGAATCCGTGTGCAGAGCCACTCCAGTATAGGCGCAAGAGCGCTGGCACCACACGCAGCAAGAGTTCCAGAAATGTTATTCGCACGAGACTACTTTTGAGATTCGAATACCAAACAGTCGAATCGAATCGAATATCGAATATTTTACTATTTGAATGAACATTCGCATGTGCCTGTTTACCCATGTGCAAAGTTTGTGCATAGCTGAAATGTCGAATACTATTGTTTTGTATTGTTTCTTTGCACATTTTTATATACACAGTCAAACCTCGTTATAACTAACATGAATATTATGAATTATTGGCTATATCAAACTGCGCCTAAATATTTTTAACAAACACATGCATTTCTTGCTTCATATAACGAACGTGGTTTGTCATAGAACGGATATACTGAATTGCCAAGCGCCAAGCTGTGCCCGCTCAGATGGAAGGCAGGAGGCTTTGCCTCACTACATGGGTAACTGGCGGTGGGGTGGCAAGCATTCACGCTTGCATTTGCCAACGGTGCCCCAGAAGACATAGCCGTGAGGACAGCTGGTATCCAGGTGGTCAGCACCCGTTTTCGCCTCTCCCAACCGTTGATAATGCCCCGGAACCAGCGACACAGTCGGTTGTTGTAGCTTTCCAACAGTCATCCCTGCTCACGTTGGCTGTTATGGAGCGGAAGCAGTGAAAACAGCGAGTTTTTGTCCTGGCGTCCGATTTTTTATGCGATACCGATTTTTTATGCGATACCACTGTAATGCAAGAAAGACACCCTAGCTGGCATTTGATTTTCCGCCACAGCGTGCTGCGGTGCTGTGCGGCAAAGCGAACCCAACTAGCGATTGCCGTTCAGTTTATTTGTGGCCTCCAGAATCGTTGCGAGCGGCTCCGAAACGGTGCTCAAAACTATGGAAGTGGTTTCTCCCAGTTGCTGTGCTTTTGCTAACTAAATTTAGCTTCTCCAGCGTAAGCGTTCGGTGAAATCTTATATAAATTATGAATTTCAGCTAAAATAAACTATTTTACAATTTTTTTTCCCAGTTTGCTATAAAGAGGTTTCATTATACTCACATCTCTGGCCTTGGCATTTGCTGACAGTATGATAAAAAGTAAATAAATAAATAAAGGCAGTGCAATGCATAAACGCAAGATACGAAAGTTTGTTCTTTTGAATGTGCCCAATCTTCTGTGTTGTTTCATCTTTTTCCTTCAATTCTCAGCAGGCACACTTTACATTTACGTAATAGGAAGTAGCGTGGATTAAAACAAATGTGTGCGCTAGTTTTATTTACTTATTCATATCGGCGATTCAGATTTCATTTATTTATTTATTCAATACTACACACAACACCAGTTCAAAAATGCTAAAAGAAAAAAAAAAAGATGTTTGACAATTTATCACACTGCCCTAATGCAAAGTGCCTAAGCTTTTACTCGACTTGGCGCTAACAAACTGTACTTCAGAAGTAAATTCACGAGAATTTCATGCCATAAATCCTTACTAGCAGGTTCTGAGACATCTGAAAACAGACAGCAATGCACAAGAAGACAGCGAAATAAGAACCTTTACACCATTCAAACGGAACACCCTTTGCTCCCTTTGCTACTGACCAGGTCCCAGCTGGAAGGTGAGGCTGGACGGGAGCGGATCCACCAGTAGGGGCCAATCCTGGCCCCGGCCAGGCACCGAGAGAGAGTGGTAGTGCTCGCCAGCGGCGGCTTCGAAACCGGTCCGGCCGTGCAAGTGCACCAGCAGGCTGCAAGGCAGGTGGCTGCGCAGCACGTGAAGTGGTGCAAACGCCAGCACCTGCACCAGTTCCAGGAAGAAAGTTCCTAAAGCTTCTCTACAGTTAAAAAAATTTCTCTAGTCCAAGAAATTTTTTCTTCAACTGAAAAATTTGTGAGAACTGTACAACTTTTCCTCGTAGTCACTAACAAAAGTCTGAGGGCTAGTTGTTGTAACACTATGTTGGTAAATAAGTTTGTGTACAGCCTAGGAATTGACACACAATGAAGCGTTTCGTTGTGTGTACTTTTCCCTCTCCTTTGTGTTGTCCTGTCAGTTCCTAAGCAGCGCACAAACTTCTTTACCAAGTCATTTACTCCCTCATTTTAAGTCGTTTTCACCATGTGCGACTCCCCTACCCCTAAATGCACTGCACAGATGTACAGCAGAGTTAGGTTGGAGCTACCAATGCACACAGGTCAAGGACCGCATCAAGAAGCCCACTGAGAACATTATTCTCCATTCTTCTTCTTCATATGCACTTGATTTTTAACTATTCTTAACACTGCTTATTAACTGACGAGACTGCTGGTCTTATTGATAAACCATTGCAGGGGGATCTTTAACCTCTCAAAAATACTTCTGGCTTTTCAAGCAGAAGACACCTACTCTGGTCTCAAGAAAGTTGCAGAACATTATGATAACAAGAAAGGTAGTGATAACGGATAACAAAGGTAGCGATAAAACAGGACAGGATACTAAGCACAGTCAGGTTCCATGTGAAGTTAGCAAAATGTAAAAAAGCTAAATGGTACAAAGTAAAGCACTAATACTGCAAAAAAGAAAAGAGATACCCTAATTCTTAACAACTATTGATACAATCTGTTCTTGGGCAAGTAATGCACCTTAGAAGGCATTCATTCATACAGTGATGCCACTTTATAAAATATCAGCTCCTTGCACGAGTCAATAGTCACTCAATGCAAGGTTGACAGGATCATCTGAGACACACAGAGAAAGCCCTCCCCCCCCTATTCACCACGTGTCATGTGCGAGAAAGCACATGACAGCACGTCATCCGGCTAGTGTTCAGGTGCAGCATGCGGTATGCCATACACTTCGCCGTCACTACAAAAAAAAAAAAACAGAACTCAAAAGTGAGTTCCACGACCCACCAGAAGGTTTGCAGATGATCCAAAGCAGCCCGCAAAACAATAACACCATAGCTGCAGCTTTCCAACTTCATCGGTGTCTTGCGGTACCTGCAAGCAAGAAAGCCGTGCATTTATTTCACACTGGTACAGTCTCGTCTGCCACGTACCAATCAGGGGAGCTCGGTGCATCACATACCTCCACCACTTTGGCCCAATCCTTAGAGCTCGTGGCACTGAACACTATTTCGCTGGACCACGGCACCGCATTGGCTCTGGCTTGGCCGCCTGACGCCTGCCTTCTCAGTGAAAACGAGTGCAGCCTGTGAGGGTTGATGATAAGGCTCCGGCAGGCTTTGTCGCCAAGGTCGACCACCAGAGTGCGAGTCTTTGGCGATGGCGACTTGCTGTGGTCCTTGCTCCCATCGACCAGCAACCTTAGCTGGACTTGCAGGTCTGTCACCAGGTGGCTCCGAAGTGTCACCTGGCCAGAGACGATCACCTGCAGCGGATGCTGGCACTGTGAGCCACATGCCTGAGACACTTTCTGGGGCAGTCAAACCACAAAATTGGGAAAACAAACATTGGATATTGAGCAGCACAGCCTGCACCTAGCATTAATGCCTAAATGTTTAGTTCATAGTTAAGCCAACGTCAGTAGTGCGCACTAAAGAACCCCAGGTGGCAAAAAAATAATCCAGAGTCATCTACTACAGAATCCCCCATAGTCCACTACCACCTCATCATAAGTGCAACATATTATATACTTGGAAAAAAAGAATTTGGTTGACACAATGCACTACGGTGACATCCACTGAAGAGAGGTTATTCTGAAGTACTTAAACGTCAAATTTGTGCTGCAATAAAAGGTGGAATACTAACTAGGCACTCCAGCTAAGTGCAAACAGTGCTGTGCTTCAATAAACCCCAACAGAAAGTTAATTCAGGAATTTCTTTGAAAATTAGCTGGATAGGTACTAGCTCGACTTTCTTCCCTTGGCTTCTGAAGCCATAATTCCCTTCCGTCATGATCTCCTTTGTGCTCTGTTGCACAAAGATTGACTAAGCATCGCATGCTTGGTGCATATATCTCGGTAACAACCGTAACAGCAGATGGTTCCGACTGAAATAAATGTTAGTCCTCATGGCACGAGGTGTATCCTTTCAGCAGTTCACAGCAGCACCTCTACAAGAGCTCTGATCATCACTGCTTTCCTTGCCACGATGGTACAAAACAAAATTTGTCACTGCTTTACTCAGTTTAAAAAAATGTTTCACTTCATTTATTTAGTACCAATACTGCTAATTATTAGCAGTAAAATTATAGCAGTACCCCAACCTAGTTTTGATGGGCACTTTTATAGGGTGGTGCGTTACCTGTGTACTACTACCAGCGTAAAATTAAATACAAAGGCCACTGAAACTAGAACATCAAAACAGAAGATTTTAGGTGAGGGTGACTGAATATCAGAGCACTTTTCTTTAACCTAGATGGCGCAGGGATGGCAGCGCAGAAGTGTTAATGAGCCCTGTCTGTAATTCCTACCCAACAGCTAAAACTTGCATGCTCTTGATTTCGCACACCAGTTATCCCATTCACATTTCAGTTGACGTTGACAGTGTATAGTACTTTGCTGCTGCAACATCCTTGCCTGCATTTCAACCCCATGGCCTTCCTGCATTCTGACCAGGACGGTGGATAGGGCTGAAGAACCGACGGGAACTTCGACTGAAATCTCCTTGCCACAGGTCAGTGCAAAAGGGCTGCTCCACTTCCACTGTTGACTTTCAATTCCAAGGTGCAACATCTGAAAGAGGAAAATAAGATCCAACACACAATGCATGCCACAACAGCAGATTCTGGTTATAGCCTGTGTATAGCCTATGTGACAGATATATATATACTGTATATGTCCTAAGATTGAGTAAGCATCACATGATTCTTTCAGACCCTAATTAAGTGACAAATGAAATATCTGACAGGATACCAATTTGCTTCTCAGAAGAACTTTGAGTGGATGTTGATGCGGGCACTAATTAAAGGCTACTGAAGTGCAATTTCGCATAACAGGCCTAGCCACTATAAAAACCTAGCTGTGTCAGTTCACTGAAAGAGCTAAGTGCCCAGCAATATTTGTTCTATGGAAGCACTTCTTAAACTGTGCCTTAAACTAGCGACGAAAACACTTGAAAATCATTCTGCAGAACTGCCTTGCTGGAGCAAAGCCAAAAAAAACTTGTGGCCTTCTTAAGCACATTCTTAAAGAAGAAAATGCAATAGCATTTGGAAGCTGGCCCGCCCCAAACATTCCCCCCAAATTTTGGAAGTAGGCACAATAAGTAGTTGGTGATTAAGTTGGATTAGTAGGGATTATAATGTGGTTAGGTTAGACTAGTGGGGTTAGTTGGAAGATTAAAGTGAAAGAGTGCGTCTGGTTAGCATAATCCCACATGATAAACCAATGGAAGATAAAGAACATTCCAGCCCTCAGATTTTAGAATTTGGCAGTGCTGATAACGTAACGACCCTCTCAATAAAGCAAGAAATTTCTCTTGGGGGCGGGGGAAGCCGGGTGGTTTTTCAAGACGACAACCTAAATGCTATCGCATTAGAAAGATGCCAAATAGTAGGCAAGTCACAGACCACACAACGTGCAAGAGAGTGGAGAACTTCCACACGAGAATGCACGAGAGACTCACCAGTGGCGCTCGGGTGCTCTTCCAAGTGTAGGCGTGCATGTGGCCCGGCTGGAGTGATATCTTCTCCACGGTTCCAGCCTAGTGTGGTGGTCACAAAATGAAGAGAATTGAGAGTTGTCGCACGGAACTGTTTTACACCTCTTTTCTTGAAAGTGACATATCCAGGGTTTGCAATAAGCCGGATGCCAAATTTTGACCTTTTCAGCATGATCACGCCTAGCATTTTAGGCATCATCATGCCCAGCATTCACTACTGAGATCACAACTTCTGGAAAAGGAAATCCCGGAATTCATACAAGGTGCTAAGAACCACAATAATAATAATAATAAAAGAAAACAAGAAGCACTTCGTAAGTGTTATGGCTGGAAGTTGGAGGGCTTAGAGCTAAAAGCCACAAGCGTGCCAGTTCAATAAACTGGATCTCATCTCATTCAGAACACAAGCGTAACTGACATTTACAGATTATACAGAAGGCAGTAACATGATTTTAGGGGCACGGATGATTGAAAATGTGACTACTACAAGAAATACAAGGTGTCTGCGTACCTGACCAAAGCAGATCGTGTCTGTTGTGTTGTTGCACACAGCAACGTAACTTGGAAGAACACCAGTGTGTGGATCCTGTTTCAAGAAAAGAAAGTGGCCATGACAGCACTCTGCTGAAACAAGCACTTGAAAAGAATGTTTCATCACCTTGAGCGGTGGCAGTTTTTCGCAAACACATCCACAGAAAGCAGCCCACATTGCACATACAATTTCATAATGCAGCATGTAACCACACGATAAGAATTCCACTTCATGTTAAAAAAAGAAACTAATTTGTTCTTTAAATCATCGCAACGATTCAAGAAAGTAAATTTTGTTGCATATCACATAAATATTTATCTTTCCCATGGATTTCTGTTCTTTGCTACAAAAGAGATAAATTAATACCTTCAACCACGGTCAGAACGTGGCAAACTAACCACTACTGCAGTTCACACAAATATCCACCTTTCCTGTTATCCGAAACACGTATTAGCCTCAGTGAAAAAAAATACACAAATATATAACAAACACATTATGTGTCCAGTTCAAGTATGCATTATGGACAGTCAATGAGCAAGAATGAAAAATATCACACGCCAGCTAACTTTTCTATTCGATGCATTAACAATTCTAGTGCCAAAACGTGAACAGTATCTTACCTGGCTCCACAAAGCAGCTGCCGTAGACAACGTGTGGACCACTGGCTGACATATCCGGATAAAGCAGGGGTCCAAGGATGCCTCAACTTCGATGGCAGGATCCTGCAATAATAACGACAAGATGTAAATAAATCAAAAACAGAAGAAGGGCACACACAGCCCTTCCAAAAATCTCAATAAGCCTGCGATTGACGAGCAAAAAGCAAAACTGAGACTCACCCTGTTGGCTGGCTGGCAGACGATGGCTGAGGCCTTAACACCCACAGAATCGAGGACACCGAGACGAGTAAGGTGGAGCAGTTCCGTGACATCGCACGAAACATAGCCATTTACCTAGTGGAAGAAATACGGCATGCCTCCGTTACAGTGCAGCACCAGCTTGGAAATGTGGTCATGCACACTGCCTGCTAGGAACCAAATACACTGCTCACTTCAGAGTGCATCAGGAACAACTGGTAAGGCAGTGAGATCTAACCGCATATGTCTGGGTCTTTGATGTGCTAAAAAGGTGTTTTACCATACAGCATTGGGCTAATAATAATAATAATAATAATAATAATAATAATAATAATAATAATAATAATAATAATAATAATAATAATATAATAATAATAATAATAATAATAATAATAATTGTTTTTTTTTCCCCCGTGTGCTGTGCGATGTCAGTGCACGTAAAAGAACCCCAGGTGGTCGAAATTTCAGGAGCCCTTCACTACGGCGTCCCTCATAGCCTTAGTCGCTTTGGGACGTTAAACCCCCATAAACCAAACCAATTGTTTTTTTTGGGGGGGGAAAGGAAATGGCGCAGTATCTGTCTCATATATCATTGGACACCTGAACCACGCCGTAA